>NC_056740.1:86942824-87042824 GCF_019279795.1 Protopterus annectens | reverse complement strand
TCTGACAAACTTTTTATTTATTCAATACACTCAGAACACACTACACCTACTGGCAGTAAACAATGTTCTCCTTCTTATTTATTACACTATATACTGCAAGAGAAATCTGTACTCACCAGACTCTCATCACAACCTTGCCAGTCTGTCAGCAAGGGCCTCAAGGTTGCTAGCCCTCTCCTCTGCAGCTGTAGGGGAAAGAAGAAAACATTAAGCATACATGTCTATCACATACTCAGGCTAGATTTTGGTACTGATATGGATGAGATACTTACTCACTAATGGGGAATCCCCATCCCGAGCTTCTTGGATCCATTGGGCCAAGAGCACCCCCTTCCTACACTTTAGGTCAGAATAAAGCTGTACCTGCACACTAGTTCAGGGGATTCCAGTAGCATTGGTGGGATCACATGCCAGATGGTCCCAGGCCTCCATTTTGTACTGTGAGCCCTGGTACTTGCCCTGCAGCAGTCTATGGTCATGGTCATTCACAAGGAGCCCAGCTATGACTCTGGACTCCAAGTTGCCCCAGTGCTGTGCCCAAAGGTGAGCTCCCTCTCCAATGCCAGACATAGTTCCTACAGAAATCAAACTACAACAGGTTCTGGCTGTATTCCCACCTTTGTGGTTTAAATGAGGCCATATTCCCACCCTTTGATATCATTGGACCATTTTTTTAAAATTCTAAGCACAGATCAGCTGTACACAAACCTGCTAAGCTGAGTTAAAAATGGCTTAAAGGGGTAGATGCTGAGCAGTGCCTAGTGGTGTACAAATCTGCTCAGCTGGGTGGAATACTGCTTAGAATATATGTCTAAGCAATGCTGAAACTGGGTAAGCAGAGCTGAGCACTGCTAAGCATTGCTCAGTTTTCATGTCAAAAACAGTTTTGAATTGGACATTAATTACTCATTACTGACATATTATTAAGTGCATATATTTTACTTTACATGACATCCCCCTATGTGCTTTAATGACATTACCTTGGGGTGTGATTGTACTGTATGGCACACTTCTGTTTCCATTGGAGTTTCACAGCATATATCCACTGACACTTCAATTATGGACCAGCTACACTACCCTGATTAACAAATATCAATTACTACAACATTTAAAAATAAAAAAGAATTTTTAATAATGCTTTTCTATGTAAAAATGAAGAGCCCGTCTTGGTACTCGAACCATGAACTGTTGCGGGTAAAGCTGCAACTCTAAGCAATACACTATCTTACCATTGAGGATTTTAGCTATACATTTGTATTTAACTCCTATAAGATGTTTAAGCACTGCTGAGCAAAGTGCTGTGACAGGCAAACCCTTTGCAGCTACACTTAAACTTCACTTATAAGGGAAAAAAAAATAATACAATCACTTTAATTACATATATTAATACGAATGCTGATTCATATTTGGTAATGCATTACCTGTCATTCTATCAAATTTATATGTCTGTATGAGCAATATCAGGACTGAAGTCACTAAATAATGGCATGCATTTGAGTTTCAGACTTCTAATCCTTCAGAAAATGTATGTTAAAACAAACCCTGTTACTCTATCAAATTTCTAAGTTTATAAGAGCAGTACTTAAGATATGTCCCTATTTTTGGAGCTTTGCCCCCCCCCCCCCATTTTGTTGGCTTTGTCCTGAATTTGGACACTAAGAGGTTGTCAGGTATGGCTGTGTGTCCAAGGACGCAATTGCACTGTAAAGTGCCATACGGCACTATGACAATGCAGGTGGGGGTGTGTGTGACAGTACCTGTCACACAGTCCTGCATTGCTTCCCATTTACAATCCTGCTTTCAGTATCTGCAGACACTGAAAGAATTGTAAAGTGCCATACGGCACTTTCACAATGCAGGGGGTGCGTGACAGTACCTATATATAGAAGATCACTATGGAACACCGGAATTCCACAATTCCAAGATTCTAAATCCCTAGGACCAGAATCTCGAGACTGCATAATTTCAAACATTAACAAAAAAAAGTAAAACATACAACAAACTATTCTAACCTGTATGCAGGGGGGCAAGCCCCCCTCCACCCCCCACACCCCGTGCAACTGAAATATGCCAACTCCAAGATTGCATTAGAGTGGAGTGAATGGCAAAGTTCCTGTTCTGCACTGTAAGACCACCCACATTCACTACTTTCGAGATTCCGCAATCTTGAGATTCTGGTTCTTGGGATTTAGAATCTCGGGATTGTGGAATTTCGGTATTCCATAGTGATCCTATATATATGTGTGTGTGTGTGTGTATACATATATATATATATATATATATATATATATATATATATATATATATATATATATAGAAATATATACGGAATAAAGTAAATGCTAATAAGTAAAGATGACAATAATTCTTTGAATGAAATAAAAAGTAACAGAAAAATACTGAAACTGAGAAGAGTATGAATAAAGCCAAGAAGGAAGAGTAATAATTAGGCAGAACAGAAGTAAGAAAATATAGAAAAAAAATTATATTAGACATCTGTTATTTGATGGGAGAGCAGAAAACTTGATAGTAGTATGTTATGTAAATATTAGACTTAGGCAACAGCCGAAAATTTCAGATTATATACAGAACTGATCAAAGTATTTATTTATTTATTAAACATTTGTTTACCAGGAATGCCCGACTAGCCTTCCAATTATAGACTAATGAATAAGGCTAGTTTATAATTATTAAATGTCATTAGTAAATTTAATTTAATTTAATTATATATATATATATATATATATATATATATATATATATATATACACACACACACACACACACACACACACACACACACACACACACACACACACACACACACACACAATAGATGAGAAATGAGAGATCAAAATAGATGTATCATCTTAATCATTCCAGTTCAATATTTGGCTATTGTATTATAGAAAAAAATATTATAAGTCAAATAAATTTATTTAGAACAGAGAATAAAACAGAAAAAAAAAGATGTCTATTTGGAAGAAACAGTCAACGAGAGAATAATAAAAAGTGGTTACTACTTAAATTGGTGGATTGGAAAGTTATTGGAAAGATAATTGGTATTGAAAATACTAGACAATATTAGCACAAACATAGCTGGAACATTTTGCACCCTGTATTATTCTTCTGTTCTCTTGCAACTATGGAAAGTTGCTTCAAAAACTAGCACCAGTACTGCAGCCCCACACCATCAGCCCTTGCTGACCATGTGCCCTTATGGCTTGTGCCTAAGGCATCTGCTTCTTCACATCACTCTAGTTATAGTTCTGTATAGCAAAATGAATTACAAAACAAACAAAAAATGTAGATTAGGCAATAAAAAATAAATAGAATTACTTGCTTAATAAAATATACCAGATGATGAGCTACTTACTTAGATTAACTAGAATCCTTTTCTTCATTCTACCTGAGATATGACCTCAATATTGAAAAAGAAAAGACAGTAGTAATTAATAGATTTGTGAACACTTGGTTTAAATATGTAATGAATTCAGAGAAAGTATGATAAAGCAAATTATATTAGATAAACACAACTGGAGGACAGTTAGATATATAGCCAAGACTCACAAATTATAGCAAAGATCCTGACTATATATGAACTACATTACTTAGATAATTTAGTGCAAAAGAAGATAACATTAAGAGATAAATATCACCCTGTGATTAAAAAAAGTAAAGAATGTTATAACAGACGATAGGAAACATATATGAAGTAACAGATTTTCAAAGTTATATGCAAACAGTGTTGTAAAATGAATATTAGAAGCTGCATAAAAAAGTATAAAACACAGAAACCTACGTTTAACTTATAGTGAATATATATTTGAAGTGCATGGTTTCAACCTATGGCAAAAAAGAGTTAAGAAGTAGGAAAATCTCATCTTATGTATGCCTAAAGGAAAGGGAAGAATTTCCAAAATACTTTCTTTTTGATTGTGATAGGAATCATAGCCAACTTCTTATAGACAATTCTTGGACAACTATTGAAGGTGGTGTCCAAGGAAAGGAATATGAAATATATATGATATATATGTCATATAATTGCATATGATACCACAGCAGACCAGGTTGGCTAAGCACAAGTGCCTTTTGTTCACATCTGAGTAGGGTGAGGGTGATGGAGTGCAAGAAATGACTGCCCGAATGAATGGCTGCTACCATGGCATGTGTTTGCCAGAAGTTGGCTGCTATAGGATGAGGCATTCCATGGGGGGCACATCACCAACTTGCATTATATGTAGCTGTACTATGCATAACATTAACAGTGCACTTATGAAGAAGATGCAGGAATCCAGCCCTGTACCACAGGAATCAAGATGTACAGACCACTTAGTCATAACCCACCCACCAACCTGTCTGGGTCTTGACTGCAAGGTATCTGTAAGGTTATGGACATCATGCCTAGGTAACTTGAGAAAGTTAGTATGAGGAAAGCACACACATTCCCATAACCTCCATGCTCATGCAGATTATGGGAGACATAGTAGTTGTACACAAACTTAACAATGCTGGCCAGATATATGTCTGTAACATTGTGTTGATAAAAAAGATTTTGATAACCATTTTCAGGAGGTGAACTGTGACACACACACATGTAGCACTATCAGTATTTACATTGCCTCTGAGTCACCATTATAACACTTTGCATTGACAGAGACCTCTCAACTGTCCCAATGCTGGAGTAATATTCCTACTTTCATGTCTGATTAATTCCTGCACACAATTTTCTGACTCTCCCTCAACCCCCATGATTTCTGAAGATGTCTAGTACAAAGGAAACCACAGTACATGACCAACATGCTAGGGGCATCAATAATTCAAAGAAAGGTGACAAACATCTTACAGCTCCATTTTCAGAAGCAAAAATAAATGACTTTGTGTGGTAGAATTTTTGTAACACAGTTCGTTAAGATCTACAGATTTTCCATTGTTTTTAATAATGTTTTACATTTTTCTATCATTATTGTCACTCTCTGTTTTTTTAAACATATTTTTGAGTACTACTATCACCACATTCTGACAGGAAGCAGGACGTGTTATGCTCTATTTGCTATTCAGATGTTATGCTACTTAGATGTCTAGATTTTTGGCTGGATGTGCCTACTTTTCAGGGGCCTTTGCATCTGTTTTCGATGTGACTACAGGTGTAGAGATGTGCTCTGTTGTATATGCTGACAGTCTAAACAGGAAGTTGTACATGGCCATTAAGTGCTGGTGCATACCATCTGTATATGTATGCCTAGAATGTGTCCAGCTTATAGTATCTTATGCGCATTTAGTACCTTCTGAGTGCATGCACACAATCACTATCCCCTCCCCCACTTTGCTAAGATAAACACAACTATTTGTTTCTAGACATGTTGCACTGAAGGGGCAGTTGAACTTTGTGAGTTGCAAACTATTACATTGTAGTTAGCATGCAAAAGAGCTGTAGTTCAGAATCATGGAAATATGTGTCTTGTAGCTCATGGAGTTGTAGATGTATGTGCTGGAATGTATTAGAATACTTTCTTCAGATATGCAAAATTGTATTTCAAAGTACATTGTAGTGGTTGCACTAAGAGTTCTGGTGAAATAAAATATGGCAGTGACTCATTCAGCTACTGTGTAATCTTAATTGTGTGCCTTCTGAAGAGTACTCACAAATGTGTGCAGTCTATACCACTATAAAAAAACTGATTAATTCTGATGTATCTACTCTGTGTTATGATGAAATAGTAATATAAGCTATGCAGCAACAGAGAGAACCAATATTGTTGTCAACTGCAGATACATTCCCAGTCTTTCTTCTGACCCAAACTTATCAAGCTAAACTTCTTATGTAGCGACTGCTCACTGAAAACCATTGGGGGAGATATATCTACATCTCAGAAAACAAGGATTTCAGGCATAGAAATCTCATGTCCTATGATGAAACGTCAGGATTCACTTTTTTTAACATAGCCTTAGATATCACCTCAGCAGAAAACTACACAAAAGAATTCTATGCTCACTTAGATAAATGTATATAATTGACATTATCCACCAGATCTAAATATAATGGGACATTTTAAAGTAAACTACCCTGGTGGTCTGCCAACGTAAATAAACTCTAAATTAAAAGTAAAAAAATCCATAAATTATTCAGCAGATCTAAGGATCCTCAAATCAAGGATAACATTAGAAAATTGACCAGAACCTAAAAAGAACTATAAGGAATACTAAGGCAGCCCATGAACTGAGGTAGCATCTGAAGCTAAGGACAACTACAAATTCCTTTGTAGTTACATTAGGAAACTAAGAAATAACATCTAACATCACTCAAACCTTATTCAAGATGGCACCACTTACTCTGACCCAATAGACATTGACAACATACTACTAATAAATTCAGTGCCAGCTTCACCCCAGAAATGACTATTCAAAACCCACTTATCCCTGAAGCCATCAGATCCCCCCACTTTGCCAAGGATCAAGTTTAAAGACTAACAACACTTCCTCTATGGAATCTGAAAATATGCCTGGCTGTTTAATAAACAGTGCCAAACAAGCCTTTGTGTAGCCACTCCTTAAAATTATCCATTATCTATATCCCTGAAGTCTGTTGCACAGCCTTGGTGATGCCACTACATAAGGGTGGCCCCACCACAGATGCCAGGAATTACAGCCTCATCAGCCTGATAAGTCTCATATGCAAAGACATGAAGAACATTATAACTGATCTGATTAACTATGACACACTTGGTTTTGTTAAGGATAGATCCAGACAAATGAATCTGTTTAACTTCTTTCAACAAGCAAAACAAGCTGCTGACAGCATCCATGCTGTATAAACAGCATACCTAGACCTGGCCAAGGCCTTTGACACTATAGCCCATGCTTGCCTAGTTAATAAGTTAAATGCATTACAAATAGATCCTATGTGGTAAGATGGATAGCAAATTGGCTAAGGGACAGAACCCATATTAAGTGCCTCATCAAAGACTATAAAGATGACCAGTGGTGTTCCATCGGGCCCTTTTCTTTGGTATTTACTTTTCCGACCTCCAGATCACAAATGAAGACCTCTGAATGACCAAGTTTGTGGATGATTGGAAACTGGGAGCTATTGTCAAGTCACTCTGACAGCCAAGCCCTGCTGCAAGAACTTACACTTGTAAACACATGGTGTACTAAAAATGGGTTTAAATTAAAAATTGTAATATAGTCAGATATGGCAAACCGTACCTCCACTCAGTATATGACCCAGGCAATACCCAGTTCCAAAATGAAAATATTAGAGATCTTGGTATGTGGGTTGAAAATTCCCTCTGTTCTAAACATCACATAATGAAAGTAGCTAGGAAGTGTTTCTACTTAGCTCAGCTGATCACCAATGGGATATCTTCAAGAGCCAAAAAAGTCATTGCCCTATTATATTTAGCATTAATTATGCTAAGTATTGAAAATGTTGCCCCATCAGGATAATCATCATCATCATCATCATCATCATCATCAACCTCCTTTATCACATTTTCTATATGGGGTCAGGCTGTCGTATCAACTGTTGCTGTCTCTCTCTCTTGCTCTCTCTCTCTCCTCTCAATGCCACTGTCCTACTTTCTTCAACAGTCATGCCTGATTGTCACAGGTCTTCTCTCACACAATCCAGCCACACATCCATCTTTCTCTTTGCTGGATGCCTCATTTCCTCTTGCCATCTTCCTGCCTGTCCCAAACCTTCTTCACCAGATTGTCTTTTGATTTTCTGCACATGTGCCCAAACCACTGTAAAATGTTCTCCTTGACCTTCTCTGCAATTTAAGTTACTTTGGCTTCTGCACTGATGTCCTCATTTCTTCATCTGTCTTATAATGTGCATCCTACTTCCCATCTCAGGGACGTAATCTCCATCACCTCTAGCTACCTCAACTGCTCTGGCTTTATTGCCTAGGTTTCTTTGCCAAACAGTAGTGCAGGTCACACCACTGTTTTGTACACACTACTCTTCAGCTTCTTTTGCATTCTTCTGTCATATACTACCCATGACACTCTGCGCCAGTTGGCTACAGTCCTTCGGCTTGTAGCTTTGACCTCTTCATTTAGACTTCCCTTCTCCTCAACCAACCTTTTCAGATACTTGAAGCTAAGAACCTGTTCCGATATTTTCCCCTCTATCTCAATTCTAAGGTTCTTCTGATTTCCCTTATTTACTGCCATTGCAACTGTCTTACCTGTGCTCAGTTTCATTGCCAGAACTAATTCTGATATAGTTTTGGGACTTTAAACTACCACAGGTCTGTCCAAAACAGCTATTTGTGACCTTGTCATATGTTTTCTCAAAGTCTAAGAAACTCCAATTACACTCTTTCCTCATCTCTATCTTTTTCTCAACTGTCTCCCTGCAAACATTGGGTCAATTTTTCTGCATCCTGATCTGAATCCAAACCGCTCATCTATCATCTTAACTTTTCTCTACTCTTTGTATTCATTTATCAATCATGCTTTCCAGAATTTTCATGCAGTATGACAGGAATTTAATAACCTCTGTACTGCTAACATTTGTGAATGTCATATCTACTGTGGCCTCATCTGAGTCTGCTGCTTCCCTGACTTCATCTTCCTCAGTGCTGTTCTTACTTCTTCTAGGGTGAGCTCCTTTTCATCCTTCATCATAGGCTGTGTCTGGGGCAGTACAGCTTCTGTGGGGTTTTCTTCATTCAGTAGCTGCTGGAAGTACTCTTTCCATCTGCCTTTGATGTCCTGCGGTCCAATGAGCAGATTGTTGCTGGCATCCCTTATAAACAGTATTTCACTGTCTTCTTTATCTTTCTGTCTTTGCCTTTAAACCTGATAGACTTTGTTTGTGCCACCTACTGTGCCACTTTACAGAAGCTGGTAGAGTGTCTCTGATGCCTTATTCTTTGCTATTGCAACTCTATTTTGGTCTCTTTGTTAGCCAGTCAGTATTCCTTCTTAGCCTAAACCATCTTTTCTGTATACCACTTTTTACTGCACTCCTACTTTCTTTTGATGACTTCCTGAACTTTGGCATTCCAATACCAGCTTTTCTTATATACCTTGCTTCCATACCTGGCTTGTCCCTCTATCTGTGCTAGAGCCCTTATGCATGCTGTTTTGAGGAACTGCCATTCTTCTTTTACACCACCTATTTCTTCTTCTTTATGAGGTGCTAGAGCCCTGAGATATTCCTTGAACTCTTGTGCTTTCTCTCCAATTAACTTCTAAGGTCTATTTTGACCTTAGAGCCTTCTTTGACCACTGCATGCAGCTGATTGTCGCAACCAGCGGTTTATGCTGTGGGCTGACTCTTTCATTGGAGATGATAATGCAGTCTCTGATTCTACCCCAGTGCCCTTTCCTTACTACAAGAAAGTCTACTCGAGTTACATGTTGTCGACTCTTGTATGTGATCTTTTGACTGTTTCTCTTGCCAAATAATCTATTGGCCACCATCAAGCCAATTAACAGACAGGATTCTAGAATGGCCTCTCCTTCTTTATTCCTGTTGCCTCACCCATGTGGACGCAGGCAGTCCTCATATCCTGCTCTGCTCTGTCTGTCATAATATTTGCATTTAGATCACCCATTATCAACACCGATTTTGTCCTGATTAATCTAGTAGGTCCTGCAGGTGCTGCCTTAATGCACTCTTTTCCTCACTATCACAAGCATGCTGTGCAACATAGGCTGAGATTATGAATAATTCCATATCCCTTCACTGGAGTTTGATTGCCATGAATCTGTCACTAATTCTGATGACATCCATCACTGTCTTGTGAAGCCTCTCCCTCACTACATTTATCATACCATTCTTAGCAGTATACTCTGGATCTCAAGCCAAGTGTCTTTGCTGCACTTCCCTTCTAGCTTGTTTCTGCAGAGGAGATACAGAGGATCTCCACCCCTGTTCTTACCATCATGTCATCCACTTCCAAGCTGCATCTGGTAAATTAACCTACATTAAGTGTAGAAATCCTTAGTTCATGTTTGACTAGATTGGTTTTACATCAAGCTTTCACTCAACAGTGCTGTCTCTTACTGTTGTGATTTGTGAGCTGTTGTTTCAAAGCAATCTACTGATTAGCTATATTTCATTGCTATCTACTGCAGTTCATTAATGTTTAACTGCATTTTACTGAATTCCATTGCTGTTTAACTGTATTTTTTCATACTGTAAGTGCTATTCTTTTGACTATAAGCAATTAATCTGTTTTTCATTGTGAGTTTTATCTTATTGAGTTCTTAACCTTAAAATTGAGTAGCATAGACTAAATACAGGTCTGCACACCATCCAGAGCATCAACTGCACAGTTTTAAACCATTTTGAGGTATTCCAGCTACAAGTTAACTGTTATTTTTTTTTTTTGAAAAAAAAAAGTTCTAAGCTTGTATCACCTTTTCTGTTACTAGAGTAGTCCAGATACAGATTTGCTGTATCCAGAACTGTTTTGTAAGTTTCTGAGTTCCCCAGACCTTTCTGTGTTGCCTTCCAGCTTATCAGTGGGAGTGGTAAGCACTAGGTAGCCTATCTACCACAAGAGGAGTGGTTTCTGCCTCAGAAATTGTAGATTATTGGCTGTTTTGGGTAGTTTTTTTTATCCCTTTCAACTTTCTGGTTTAAAAGCCCATGTTTGTGCTGGTTTGCTCTTGTTTAAGCTCCACGGATCCTATTTTGGCATACTGCAGATGACAAGAGCAACAAAAAAGGAGAAAGAGATACTTTAAGTGCCTCCATTTTTATTTGTTTCTGATTATACTGCTTTCTGCACTTGATTTAAGTGTTTTTTTCATTTAACTGTATTTGCCTTAATATGGCTACACACTCAAGTGTGCTAGGTTGCACTGCATTTAAAGTATTTTTATTACTGTTTTAACCATTTTTGCTGCAAAAAAAAAAAAAAAAAGGTTCAAGGCTTGATTCTTGCCTTTCCTGTTACTAGAGTAGTCCAGATACAGATTTGCTGTATCTAGGACTATTTTGTAAGTTTCCGAGTTCCCCAGACCTTTCTGTGTTAGAGGAAAGCCTTCCAGCTTATTAGTGGGAGTGGTAAGCACTAGGTAGCCTATGTACCACAAGAGGAGTGGTTTCTAGCTCTGAAATTGTAGTTTATTGGCCATTTGGATAGTTTTTGTATTCCTTTCAACTTTCTGGTTTAAAAGCGGTAAACTATTACCGGTGCCAGAAAGTCTACTCTTCAATTTTTCCCTTAGATCTTGCTAGTTCTCTTCTCTCTCGCACTTTAATTAGCTTATTCACCTAACACTCCATCAGACTTTTTGTAACAATTAGTGTAGCACACATAAGTGCTATCAGCACTAGATGTCCTATAAGGAAACAGCTCCAGTACTTAGTAGTGATGACCATCTTTCCTGGCATGCCTAAAGGTCAGCTCCCTGTGCTATCTTGGCAATGTAGCAACTGCCTCATGTACACAGACAAGCCTATCCTCTTATCTCCTAACACTCAGACTTGTGAGAGATGCATATCTCCAACTTGGAAGCCATGCACTCTCCAGCCAAGGCTGGAATATCTGGTTAAGTGGAGAAGGTCAACACCTGCACCACACCACGTGGAACACATAGCCTTCCAGAACACCCACCATCACAGTCCTCACATAAAAACACAGATCACACACCCACTTTTGTGGAGGGTCTGAATAGAAATCTACCCAAACAGCAGAGACCTCCAAGGCAGAAATGCACTCAACCACCACAACACAGCACAAACCACAAGACACACAGCTCACCTACACAGTGTGCCCCTCAACCTAAGCCCCTAAGGCAAAACAGCTTGCCCAGTGCAATAATCATAGGTGACTCAATAGTGAGGCACACTGATGTACCACTCACTAGGTTGAATAAGGAAAAGGTACCGGTCAGCTGTCTATCAGGTGCCAGAATTCGACACATAACACACACACACTCAGGTCACTCCACAGCAAATACAAGTATGACCCTGTCATTGTCCATGTGGGTGTGAATGACCTGAGATGCACCTCCCTGAACTACATTGAAAGAGACATGGTGGAGCTCTTGGATTATGTGGCCCAGGCAGGTATGACCCTAGCCCAGCATCCTACCATTGCCAAGAATTATACCACAGTACAAACATAAAATGATTGACTTCAACAATTGGCTACATTTCTGGTGTCATTCTAAGGGGATCTAGTATCTAGCTGCTTGGGATATCATGACTGACAGACCTCAATGCTTTGCTAGAGATGGCCTGCATCTGTCACCCCTGGGATTCTGGGTACTGGCTAAAGCTCTTGCCTCTCATATTATGCCTTTTTAGGCAGTGTTCTAAAGAACAAATTACCAGCATAACAGCTATAAACAAATGCAATCTGAGGGTCATGCTGCTCAATGCTAGAAGTCTAAATCTCAAGATGCACTCATTCAAACCACTCCTCAAAATGGAGAACATCAACATTTGTGCTGTAATGGAGACCTAGTTTAAAGCACCAGAAAGCACCCCTGCGCTACCAGGCTAAAAATCATTCCACACATTTCGGCAACAGATCATGGACCGAAGCTCCAAAGGTGGTGGTGTCTCCATATTCATAAAGGATATGCACACCTCCAGAGTAGTAGCCCAGAATAACACATCTGAGATATTCCAGGTACAACTAATATTGGGTAAGATGGTGATTCAGGTCATAGCCTGCTATAGGTCCCCAACAATGTCCCAAGACTCTCACTCCACATTCCTAGATCCAACTCAACACTCTCATACTAGGTGACTTCAACTACCCCTCCATCAACTGGGAAAACTACTCGTGCACCAATGCACTGGCCCAACTCTTCTTGGAATTCATCAATTCCAATGCCCTGGACCAGCTCATTCTTACCCCAACTAGAGGAAGAAACATTCTTGACCTGGTTATTACTAACATGGGCAACTGTTGCTCTACATCAATAGTCAATTCCTCCCTGGTTTGATTTGACCACAAACTAATCACCATGGAAATACACATCTTGCTCCCCCCCCCCCCCACACACACAAAGGTATCCATTATGAAAAACTTCTCCAAAGCTGACTTTGGACTCCTAAAAACAGAGATGGCTAACTTTTCAGCACCCATGCCAATGGAAAATAGATGCATGACTGCAGAATCATACACCAATGCACTGTATGAACATGTACATAAATGCATGGAACTAGCCATACCCAACAGAACCAAGATGCTCTCCTCAAAAAAAAGGAAGCCAATCTGGTGATCCCTTGCCATTAATGAACTCTACAACAGAAGGAAGAAACTGTTGCAGAAAAAGGTGATGTCCCAAGACTGATAAAATTGCCTTATTAGCCTCGACAAAAAGTAGAGATCCCTCATCAAAACCTCCAAAGTCAGCTATGAAGGCAGAATTGCAGCAGACACTAAAAACAACCACAAAGACTTCTATAGTTATATCAAGAATCTCCATGGCAATTCCCAGATTTGTTCTGAGTTACTGCACAAGGGTACCTCCTACGCTGAGCCAACAGATATTGCCAACATACTGGATGACAGATTCAGTACCAACTTTACCCCTCTCACCTCCCAAAGGACCAATCTCAATTCTGGAAGAATGCCAGGCACCCAGCATTACTGCTGCACAAGTTAAAGCTGCATTCATTGTCCAAGGCCAAGAATACAGCTTCCATGGGACCCAACAATATCCCTGGCTGTGTTCTACATGAATTACAAAGTGAACTGGCACCACATCTGTGTGTCCTGTTCACTCACAGCCTCATCTCAGGCTTTGTCCCTTCCAAATGACGCACTGCTAGTCATCCCTCTCCATAAAGGAGGAGTGACTACAGAGCCTGGAAATTATCACCCCATTACCCTGACAAGTCTGATATGTAAGGCTATGGAATGCATCATCATGGACCTAATTAACAAGGATATAGGAAATCTCCAAACTCTGGATCCCAAGCAATTTGGTTTTGTGAAAGGTAGATCATGCCTGCTCAAACTGGTTGACTTCTTTGAGTCAGTCATCAGAGCTGTGGATGAGGGTAAGGCAGTTTATACAGCCTACTTCGATCTGGCCAAGGCCTTTGATACCATTCCTCACTCAGAATTTATTGATAAACTCATGAAACTAGGCATCAACCCCTATATCATTAGGTGGGTTGCAAACTGGCTCACAGATAGAACCCACAGTGTGAATGTAGCAGACTCCAAGTCAGACTGCTGACCAGTCCCAAGTGGAGACCCACAGGGATCGGTCCTAGGTCCTCTCCTGTTTGGCATCTACTTCTCAGAAGTCCAAACCAACACAGAGGGGCTCTGTCTGACCAAGTTCACAGATGACTGCAAGCTGGGAGCCATTATTAACTCTCCAAGTGATGCACACTTCTTCCAGAAAGGTCTCATTGAGACCAATGACTGGTGTCAAAACCATGGCCTTAAGCTTAATGCCAAAAATTAACCGAAACACCTTGAATTCCACACGAACCATAAAACAGAGGAAAAAAATGTCCTGTTCGACTCAAACGACTCATCATAAAAGGGCTATCATCACATGCAGTGTTGTTGTTTTCAGTACAAGCTACTTGTGCATAACTTAATCTGTTTTCATTGTCAGTTATATTCTGATCCACTAGTAAAAATCCATTTGATGTAGAACCATCTTTTTTATTACTGTTTGTTGATAAAACTTCTACATTTTTATCAAACATTTTACATTAACATTTTGTTTTAGTGAATATTTATTTTAATTGTATTAGTAAATTTGTATATATGTTTTGCATTTGAATGTTGTGTTATGTCATTTCCTGTAATTAATTGTTTTGTGTGTGTCTTTCGGCTTTTCCCAGTTAGGGGTCGCCACAGCAGAACTCCGGTCCGCTAATGATTGGCAGTTGATTTTTACGTACCGGCTTGCCAGGCCTGATGCACAACCTTCAACCAAGGTACGCCCATTCATCAATGTCTCCACGCAGAAGACGCTCTAGCTGAGAAGCAAACCGGACAGCGTCTTACTGTGAGGTGATAAAAAGGAAGCTTGGGTAGGGCATATTCATTTCTGAAGAAGTTCACAAATTAAAAGTGAATGAAAGCGCTAAGTGATTGTCCGGTGGTGGTCATTTGAGTCGAACAGGACTGTTTTTTCTTTGTTTTGTGGTTAATGCCAAAAATGCATTATCATCTCCTTTGGGAAAATCTCAGTTCCCCACTAATTACCACATTGATGGGAGCCCACTGAACACTGAAAGTTTTATAAGAGATCTTGGGATACAGGTTAACAGCAACTTCTCCTTCGACCACCACATTGCCACTGTGGTCAGAAAGTCCTTCTATGTGGCACATCTCATTACCAAGGGGTTTGCATCGCAGAAGAAAGAGGTCATCATTTCTCTCTACTCTTCCCTCATTAGACCAATCATAGAGTATAATGCCCCATTTGGCATGCACCTCACTAGACACCTGCAACAGCTGAAGAGGCCACAACAGTACCTCACAAAGAGGATCTTAGGCCTTAAACACATGTCCTACATGGACAGACTCAAAAAACTCCAGCTATTCTTTGTCTTATGTCATCTACTAAGAGACAATCTCTGCTTGACTTACAAAGCCATGTCTGACCCAACTCTGTTAGAAATGCTACATCTAAAGAAATCCCAATCCCTCTGCAGCACATGCTCCAGAGACCTCAACCTCATTACAGCAATCAACAGAACATGCTGGAGGGACAGTTTCATAACCCAGAGACTGCCCATGCTCTGGAATAGACTTCCCATACATGTCAAGCAGAGCACCTCACTGGCCCTTTTCAAGAGAAATCTTGATGAACTGTAGACACAGCCACAAACCAAGGACCAACGCAGGAACAAATGAGCCAGCCACACCAAGGATATGATAGACCAGTTTAATGCACACAGTTAAGCACTTTCTTCAAAGTAGATCCAAAAGACTTCTTCAGAACAAAGTAACACAATCCTCGCCAACATTTAAATATCCCTCCCAAAAGTCACGTTTAAATTAGCCAGTAAAAAACACTAAGTCATTAAATATAAAAAGACTGCAGCTTTACAACACTTAAAATGGAATGTTTTCATTAAGCCCAAGAAAAACACATGCATTGAGCTTAATTTGCCACTTCAATTCCTTTAGTTCTAGTACATTTTATTTTTATTTTTTTTTTTATTTTACATTTGTTGACCGGGATAGTCTAACTGGATATATGTCCATTTTCAGTAGAGGCCTGGGGAGATAAGCTCCAAGACAAACTGTTAACATAAAAAAATTACAAAGAAAAATAAAAAATGAAAGTATAGTAATATATTTGCTGACAAATCAGGTTAATAAGAAATCATTTGAAGAAGAGATTTCAAATACAGTGAAAACTGCAGTTTCACAAATGACATGTAGGTACATTCCATAATGCAAAAAGGAGGCATACAGGCTAGTTCAATGTACAGGTAAAGTACATCACTTAATGGCAAAGAAAAAAGGAGGTATACAGGCTGATGCCATATGCAGTACATTACACAATGAAAGAGGCTGCTTAATGATCAGTAGTAGTAATAATGAGTTACAAAGAAAAATTAATAATAAAGTTTTTTTTTTACAAATAAGTGAGAGAGGGAAGGAAAATAATGAGATACGGAGCATAGAAGTCATATATTGTTAAAAAGGAAATGACAGAAAAATTAATTAAAAGAAAAAGGGAAGACAGAGCTTAATTTGGGTAGAGCATATGTTTAGGCAGGTTTAGTACAGTGGCATGACCACTGTGTTTTGAGGAAATGTTTCAGTCATTTTTTGAAGAGTGATAAAGAGGAAATTGAGGAAAGGTCACAGGGTAGAAGATTCCAGAATTTTCCTACAGTATTGGAGAAGAGAGAATCCCCAGCCCTGTTGTTAGATTTAGATGTTTTAACTAGAAGTTTCAGAGATGAATGTAAGTTCTTCAGATTATTATGGAGGTGATGAGGGTAGAGAGACTAGGAGTATTGGAAGGTTGGTAGAAAGTTTTATGTGCAATGATTAGTTGGTGGTACGTGATCAGATTCTGTAGTTCCAACCATTCAAGCTGCTTTAAATTAACGCAGTGGTGAGTATTAAATGGGTTACCTATAGCAAACCTGGCTATATTATTGTAGGAGCTTTCCAACTTACTGAGGTTGTTCTTAGATAAGTTGGTGAAAATGGAAGAGGCATAGAGGAGTGTAGAGATTAGATGAGTATGTGCAATAGTAGTTCTAGCTGTAGGTGATAGGAAGGATTTTATTCTGTACAGAGAGCCAAGTTTTTTGCTGACAGATTTAATAGTGTTGTTGACGTGTATGTCAAAGGAAAGATTGTTGTCTATGGTGACACCAAGTAGCTTGGTAGTTAGGTCGGGTGATATAATGGCGCCATTAGTGGAAGAAACAAAAAAAATCTAAGGGGGAGGACTTCAGATTTGGATTGAAAAGGAGGAGTTTAGCTTTTTGGGGGGTTTAAGAGAAGGCAGCGATGAGTAAACCATTGTTCCTCACTGTTAAAGACATTTTGGGTAAGGGAGTGAAAGCCAGAGGTGGTTTTAGCGAAGCATATAAGTGTGGAGTCATCAGCATATTGTATGGAAGTAGCTTGGGGAATTGCTTGATGAAGGTCGTTGATGAATATGGAGAAAAGGAGAGGTCCTAATATGGACCCCTGAAGTACACCGAGGTTAACTAGTAGGTGAGTAGATAGAGTGTTATGCCAAAGTACAGCCTGTTGTCATTTATTTAAGTAGGATTGGAACCATTCGATAGAGAGTGCATGTAAGGACAGGGATTTGAGGATATCTATCAGAATTTGATGATTTACCATATTGAATGCTTTGGACAGATCGATAAATAGTGCTGCAGAGAGCAAATTGCAGTTACGGTTTTTGTTGATACAATCTGTAAAGGAAAGGAGGGCAGTGGTAGTGCTATGGGAAGGTCTGAAACCATGTTGACAGCTAGAGAGCAAGTTGTTGTGTATTAGGTGGTCTAGTAATTGTCTATGTATGCATTTCTCCATGATCTTTGCCAAAGGAGAAAGAAAAGCTATGGGGCGATAATTGGGGAATTCGGTGGAGTTGCCACCTTTGTGGAGGGGGATAATATGGGAGACTTTCTAGATACTAGGGATGTGGCCTCCACTAATAGTTCTATTGATAAGAATGGAGATGGGGTAAGCAATCAATTTGTCAGATTTCTGTAGGTATTCAGCAGGTATTTGGTCTTCTGAAGGAGAGCATGGTTTCAGTTTTTGGATTAGGACAAGAATATGGGTTGTTGGGACTGGTTGGAGAAGAAATGGTGGGGGTGGCATTTTGTTGTAGGTAGGTAAAGTAAAATTATTAGATGATAACTGACTGGCTAGTGTTTGGATAGTGTCAGTAAAAAAGGAATTGAAGGCATTGGCAGTATACATGGGATTTTCTTGGTCAGTATTTTGTGGATTTGGTGTACTGGATTGACCTGGATGTAGTAACTGGTTGCATCTCGCACAGAACTTTTGTGGGTTATTATGGTTAGCCTTCTGAAATTGAAGCTAGTAATTTCTTTCTTTCTACATCATTCCAGGGATGCCCCCCTGATGTCCCTGGTAACATGGTCAATGGCTACAAACCCAAATTCATGGTTAGGGTTCTCAGATACATGTTTTGCCAAGGCATTGTTCATGTTACCCTTCCTAATGTCAAGAGAGTGTTCATAAACACGTTCCTTAAACTTGTGCTGTGTCTTTCCAACATAAAAACAGTTACAGTTTTTACACAGGGCAAGGAAAACAATGTCCTTGGTGTTACAATTACTAAACAAATGCATATGAATCACCATTCCATTTACATAAGCTTTATTGAGTTCAATCAAATACCTATAGTGGCTACAAAACCCACATTTTTGGGTACCTTTCCTCCTAACAGAGACAAAGTTGTTGTCCTGGAGGGTTGCTTCCAGAATTTCTTTGAAACATCTCCCTCTTTTGTAAACCATCCTCACACCCTCTTTATGTATCCCTTGTAACGCCTTGTATACTGAAAAAATGTGCCAGTATGTGCTCAAAGTTTTATAAATTTGAGGACACTCAGGGGTATATGTGGTAATGAAATATACATAAGGGGAATTATTTACCACTGCATTAGTCACCCTTGAAAAAACATGTGTACTAGTCTCTTGGTCAGACAATAATGGAGTATAAAAAACCTTAACTCTTTTGTTCTGTACCTCAGAATAAACTGCCTCTATCAGAGCCTTTGGATACCCTCTAGATAAAAACATGTCAGAAAGTGTGTTAGCTTCCCTGAAAAGTGTCATCCTCAGAAGTCATCCTGATAATGCAAACAAACAGAGCCTTTACCAAGCCTTTCTTCTGATGTAATGGATGGCAGCTATCAAAGTGCAAGTAACAGTTCGAAAAAGTAGGTTTTCTGTAAATTTGACTTACAAACCTTAGAAAGATGGATATCTAAGTAACAAATGTCATTTTTACCCGATGTGGCACTAAACTTCAAAAAGGTGGTGGTTTGGTTAAGATACTCAATGAAGTGTTGTAGTTCAACTTCAGATTCCTTCCAAAAAATAATGATGTCATCCAGAAACCTGAGGTACAAACTCCAAGGGGGGAGGACCCAAAAGAATGTAAAATGTATTTAGTCTCCCATATTAACATAACAATGTTGGCAAAAATGGGGGCACAAGTGGCCCCCATTGCCACCACTTTCCTTTGAAGATAGTAATGTCCATCTATGTACACAAAATTGTTTTTAAAACAAGTTCCATCATCAAGTCCAAGGTGTTTATCTTGATGAGAAATAGAAAGTTCACCCTGGGGATCACTCCAGTGGCTCTACTTGACAGATGCACTGGGAACTGACATCAGGCATCACAATGACAGGGCACATCTATGGGCTAAGCTTGCAAAGGCTGCAGGGCCATTAAGCCTAGTACACACCTATGAACCTAAGAACCTATGACCAGAGCTAACCCAGGTACCCCAAGCTGGGCAACTGGACATGAACAGGCCAGTTGCTTATTGACCCAGGACTGTTGGGCTTTATGAAGGGCACACACTAGACAATAGGGGCACATACACCCATCCCACAGTTAGCATTGGTTACTGGCATAAGTCCCAGTTGGCTGGGTCCTCAACCCACTTATCACCAGCATATTTAGCAGTGTGAGACATTATTTTGCTTGAAATAGGAACTGGACAATTTGATGTGTATTCAGAAATTCATCCCTACTATTACTGCTCTGGCCCTCCTCAAGAGAAGAAGTTCAGTATGAGGATGGGTACTGACAAGGTATAAAATGCCAGCGAACTTAATTGCCTTGGATTTCCTGTGATCCCTTGATCCTTTGCAAATGTTCATTATATGTAAAACACTCCTGCATGGTTTGTGGCAATGCACATGATGGAAGCAATTTTTAGACACCAGGTACTCTTTTTCATGATGTATGGCAGTATGTAATTCCTGCAAATGAGTGCGTAATTATTTGGAATGATGCTGTGCAGTCCAAGTGAATAACAGTCTGCTAATGGAAAGAATAAAGAGTTGTGACTCACAGATGTCAAATCAGATTTTGACTTGCATCATTGCATACTTTTAGACAGTGTCAGAGTACATTGAAAAAATAAAGTTGCATCTCATAGAGTTGTAGCTCATAGATGTGGGAGTTACAACAGTTTGCATTGAGCAAAACTAAGATGACATAGCTGTCCACAAACTGTGATCCAATTGTGACATGTTTGGATGTCCTCCCAGATCTAAGATGCAAAAACACGACAGACACTGGCTGCCATTCTATGTCCTGATGGAGGAGGAAATCATGCAAAAATTCAGATAGGATGGGACATTTTGAGAAGCTTAGTAGGTGAAATCTACCCAAATGTTGATTCTATGGGGATGCATGGTCTTCAAATACCTGCAGATATGAAGGAATGTGTAGTTCATAGCATTCTTGCTACATGGACTTTTCAGTGACCTACTGGGGACACATTGGGTATTTTGCAGGCATATTATGTTATTAATGAGGAATCAACCCCACAATCCTGAGAGTCCATAAAATGAAAGCTGAACAATGCTAAGGTGTGCTCAGCTATGCCTAGCTAGTATAAGCATTGCCTAAATGTAAATGCTAAGCCCAGCTAAGCAGATTTTCATACTGGTAAGCAGTGCTTAACATCTACCCCTTTAAGCAATGCTGACCTTAGTTGAGAAGGTTTGCGCATTTGGTTAGCTTAGCTCAGCATATTCAAAATTGTCCAATCAATGCAAAGTGCAGAAATTCAGCCCTATTTAAACCTAACAGGTGGGGATACAGCCATAACCAGTCACTATGGCTGGCATTGGTGAGGGTATCCGGTTTTGGGTGCAGCATTGGGGCATTCAGGAGTCCAGGGTCATGGTTGGACTCCTTGCGAAAGACCATGAAATGACACTGCTGCAGGACCAGTACCAGGGCTCACAATACAAAGCAGAGGACTGGGACCATCTAGCACATGATCTCACCAGTGTTACTGGCATCCCTCGAACTGGTTTGCAGGTTCGGCACCATTATGCTGACCTCAAGCATAGGAAAAGGGAGCTCTTGGACCAGTGGACCCAAAATTCATGGGCACAGAATGTTCCAGAAGTATATATCAGTATCACTTATTGTTCCCCAAAGTCCAGCCTGAATATGAGATTGATAGGTATGCATAAATGTTTCTTTATCTCCTATACAGCTGAGATGAGTGGGCCGCAAACGTAGATGCACATGCAAACAGGTTGTTAAGGCTGCCCCAGGAGGCTGGTGAGTACAAATCTAGCTTGCAGTATTCAGGGCAAATAAATAGAAAGGAGTAGATTGTCAACTAACAGTAGGTAAAGTGTGTACTGTGTGCAATTAATAAATGACCGTTAGCAGATTAATAGTGATGTACAGGATATTTAACAATAAAGGTCTCCGTAACTTTCAATAAAAGTAAAAATCCCAGACTGTTGTGTTTACTTTGTTATGTTCTGGTAGGAATATAAATGTGTACAGGTTCTCCTCAGCAACCATGGTTCAGACAGCAAGAATGAAGTGAGGCTCATCTTACAAAGATTGTGGAGCTGTAAAACAGGTAACAACTATATGAAATATGCCATGCACCAAGATCTGAACCCTAAATAGTAAGCTGTAAAAATGTCAGAACTACAAGGTCAGATTGTGCAAACTAGAGAGTAATAGGGTGTAAAAAGTCAAGCCAGAGTTAGCAATAGCTCATTATGATGAAGCACAAGTGTGGTGTACTTTTCAGCGCAAAAAGACACAGTTCAAATCCTGGCAGTGGTAATAAACTAAATGCATGTTGTCACACATGAATATGTGTAGAAATTGTCAGGTACTGTTAACAGAAATGTTCTCCACAGATCTGCCAGGTAATGAAATGTTTGTAGTATCTGTAGACAGGCTTTACTAATATACTGTGTACAACACTTACACTGTTCAACCAAAAGACTGCAAATGACAGCAAGATAAGTACATATAGCAAATGTTTTTTTCCAATACATGTCCCTCAACTGTCACACTGTCAGGGCTAGTGGTCACCACTGTCAATAACCAGGGTGACAAAAATCCCAGCAAGCATGTCAGTAGCACACCCACACAGCATGAGTGCAGGACACCCATTTCAGTGTCACATATATAACCCTGAATATGTGAATATGCAGAGAAAAGGACAGGTATTGTTAACAGAAATTTCCTCCACAGGTATGCCAGGTAAGGAAATGTCTGTAGTAACCATAAAACCTGAGCATCATAGCATGTCTGGGAAGGCATATCCCAATGGATCCACCTGTCCTGCCTTATCTGGCCATGGCACCAGGCCTCAGCATGTCTGGGACCCAACCCAGGCCTTCCTCTTCCATTGGTCCTGCACCACATTCGGGTGGAACTGCCTTAGGGGATGGGGCTTGCTCCCCCACTGACAGGGTGGGTGGAGGAGAGACCGTCACCAGTAGTCGGGTCCAGGGATTGGTGTGCAGAGTCCTCCGATCAGAGTTCGGTGATCAGCTGCACCAGATTGAGGGCCACCTGGTGCATCTTGAAGGCCAGCCTGCCCATTCTGTTCAACCCCCAGCACAGCTACCTCCAGGGCCATGAAGGTGCAATGATGACTGCACATGGGTGGGGACCTCAATCCCACTGTATCCATTTGGGGGCTTTTGTGCATCTGATTCCCAAACACCCTCCCTATCCAAGGTGTTTACCCCCACATGTGTCTGAGTCACATAACACCCTGTCTGCTGTCTTGTCTGTCTTGTTTGTCTTCCTACCCAACTTACCTTACAAAATGTACCTACTATCCTTCCCCAGCATCTCCACTCTCACCTTAAAAAAAAGGGGCAATTTGTTCTCCCTTAAAAAATTATGCCCCATACATAGCTGTCCAAACCCAAGGCTGTGAATGACAGCAAAATAAGAACATACAGCAAGTGTTTTTTGCCAATACATTTCCCTCAACAGTCAAGCTGTCACGGCTAGTGGTCACCATTGTCAATAACCAGTGTGACAGATAGATATCCTGGCAAAGTATGTCAGTAGCACACCCACACAGCATGAGTGTAGGACACCGATTTCAGTGTCACATATGTAACCCTGAATATGTGAATATGCAGAGAAAAGCTTAGGTATTGTTAGTAGAAATTTCCTCCACATGTATGCCAGGTAAGGAAATGTTTGTAGTAACCATAAAACCTGAACATCATAGCACATCTGGGAAGGCAGTTCCCAGTGGATCCACCTGTCCTGCCTCATCTGGCCATGTCACCAGGCCTCAGCATGTCTGGGACCCAACCCAGGCCTTCCTCTTCCATTGGTACTGCACCAACTTCGGGTGGAACTGCCTCAGGGGATGGGGCTTGCTCCCCTCCTGACAGTCGGGGTGGAGGAGAGATCATGACCAGTAGTCGGGTCCAGGGATTGGTGTGCAGCGTCCTCCGATCGGAGTTCAGTGATCAGCTGCGCCAGGTTGAGGGCCACCTGGTGCATCTTGAAGGCCAGCCTGCCCATTCTGTTCAGCCCCCAGCACAGCCACCTCCAGGGCCATGAAGGTGCAATGGTGACTGCTCATGGGGGGGTCCTCAATCCCACTGTATCCATTTAGGGGCTTATGTGCATCCGATTCCCAAACACCCTCCCCATCCAAGGTGATTACCCCCCACATGTGTCTATGTCACATACCACCCCTGTCTGCTGTCTTATCTGTCTTTTTTGTCTTCCAACCCAACTTTCCTTACCAAATGTACCTACTATCCTTCCCCAGCATCCCGCTCTCACCTTAAAAAAAGGGGGCAATTTGTTCTCCCCTAAAAAATTATGTCCCATACATAGCTGTCCATTTCACACATCCACTGGGCACATGTAATCCACTCCAATTGGCATCACAGCATATTACTGTTGTCCTCACCACTCTCAGGAGTTTGAGTGCCCAAATTCACTTCCAAATTATGTAGACATTCACAGCTGTTGCTGTAGAAAAAATAGACAGCTATGGACCTTTCCTACACCCATCCTGCACATCCCTAGCTACCTTTCATACTCTACTTCATTCTACATGCCCCTTTTTTCACCACTGTCTTATCACCCCTTTTTCTTTTTTTACAAAGAAATTAGCATGAGGGCAAGTGAGAGTAAGTGCTGCTAAATGAAGCTAAAATGGATTAACCGTGTTTTAGCATCACTTAGTGTCACGCAAACCTATGCAAACCTGCTTACAACTGCTTAAAAGTGCTTTAGTCACTCTGTGTCCAACAGCCCTTCTTCTGCCCAGCAACAAAATAATAAGCCCTGCTAAGTCTCGAACTCGGGATGCTATGCTCTACACTCACAGCACCATCTGAACTATAGGAATTGCTGTTGCTTTTTCAAACTTATCCATCAGTCCCAAATCTAGAACCCAGGACCCTGTACACTAGAGTGAGAGCAATGTACAACTCCACCATCTGAGCTGTAGGAATTAGTGTTGCTTTTTTAAACTTATCATGCAACAAGTGTGAGAAACTCTGTGGAATCATTCATGTGTAGTATACACACACACACACACACACACACACACACACACACACACACACACACACACACACACACACACACACATATATGTATATGTGTGTGTGTTTGTGTGTGTGTGTGTGTGTGTGTGTGTGTGTGTGTGTGTGTGTGTGTGTGTGTGTGTGTGCATATGTATATATGGATTCATATCACTTCACTGAAAGACCATTTCACTGAGACCAAACCCCCTAAAGTTCATTTCACCTAAAACTCATTTCACTGACAAGTAGTACTATAAGGGAAGTGAAAGGTATATCTCTTTTTCCCCACTGTAGTGTGATCCTGGTGTTAGTATATACAGTTAGCGGTGTGTGGGGGCACCCACACAGATTGTGGGGTGTGGGGGACGTAGACCCTCACCTATTTGGGTTTTACCAAATAATGTAACACAATACCAGAGAACAGAAAACCACCCACACCCCCAGACATATATACTAACACCAGGATTGCACAACAGTGGGGAAAAGGACATATACGTTTGACTTGCCTTAGAGTACTACTTGTCAGTGAAGTGAGTTTTAGGTGAAATGAGTTTTAGGTGAAATGAACTTTAGGTGATTTGGTCTCAGTGAAATGGGTGTCAGTGAAATGGTCTTCCAGTGAAGTGATACGAATATATGTATATATAAATATATATATATATATATATATATATATATATATATTCTGTTGAAATATATATATATATATATATATATATATATATATACAAACATAGATACATAATGTACATATACATATAGAAATATATGAATTATGGAATATATATATATATATATATATATATATATATATATATATATATATATATACACACATATGCATTTATTTGTATAACATGCTGTGCAGCCATACCTTAGAACCATACCTATCAACCTGTTAGTGGAAGAAACCTGTACAAAGTGGGGGAGATTGTGCCACATATAGGACATATTCCAAATATTGCTGTCATAAGCAAACATTTGTACAGCAACAGGGTGCATTTCAGGAGAAACATCTAAAGGATATGAGGATGGGAACTGACATGTTATGTCATTATTCACTGACATAAATCCTTGGATCATCACAGTGATTTACCAGACAAATACAAGTAAACTGTGGAACAGAACCAAAGCATGGGCCAAATGTCTGGACATTCTGTGAAACGCCTGGCAGTGGAGAGGTACGCTCAAAACCCTTAGTGCAATGAATCTGGACCAAGCCTAACAAAGTGGGGGGAGAAAGGCATGACAATATAGATGTATCCAACATACATAAGTAGATAAGCTGAGAAAGTTGCTGTACTGACACTGTTGGTCCTAACATATATTGACAGAAATATCACAGGTCTGGTACTCAATTGCTTTTATTAGTTATTGACCCCAGTCCTTACATCATTTCACTGATGCATCAGAAATATACAACAGTTATGGGCCCAGACCAAAGGTATTGGCCAGACAACAGTACATCCTATGAATATGTGGACATTACACAACAGTAGGGAAACTGCACTGAGCTACCAAGCACCATCCAAACTACAAGCAGACTGACATAACACTACCCAAATCCAGCTCTGTGGCTGTACACATCCATTTTTAAATATAACAGTCTCTACAGGGATATAACAACAGTAGAAAACAGAGAATAGTGTGAATGTGCATACCCAAAAACAATTGCACCACAGTCACAGTGACATACCAGTATGCAAACTGAACACTGCACTATAATGACAGTGTGAACATACATATCCCTTTTCAACTCACATATTATCCCTACATATATTGCCCAAAGCCACAGTGCAGTGGGAATCTGAAGGTGTTACGGGACATATCACATTCTGCCCATACAAACATATAATAGCTGATAGGGAACCAGAAACCAGAGCAGCATGCACAGTCAGATAGAAAGGGGCCATGACACTCACATGTACCCCCTTCCTTACATAACCTAATTAACATGTACACACTACACTTCTACACAGTCCTGACAGTCTGTTAACAATGGCCAGACATACACAGATATCTCAAATGTACGGTTTACCTCAGAATGTACAGGCTCAGGACTCATACCCATGGCCTCTACCTCGTAACATGTCTGTAGGTCTACTACATTATTGGGATGGTAGCAGGAACGAAGGCAATACATAATTATACTAAGTACCTGTGAGCCTATTAGGGCATGATATCTGGACAAAACCTGACATAATTTGGGGACAGAGGCTCAAACACAGGCGTATATTGGACATATTTCTGTTATACATTGAGACGGTTGCTGGTGTTACTGGGTTTGTTGTAATATATCCTTTCTGAGGGCTATGAACTCAGTAATAGCAATGGATATTAGTATTTAATTACTGCATTCCCCAGAGTCCCCTACTGATTTTCCAAGGACAACTACTTTCTGGGGAACAGACCAAAATAACAGGCAAACATTTGGTCAGTCTGTGAAAAGCATGTCAGTTGAGAGGTATGTCAGAGACATATCATTGTCAGATGTCACGTCACTCAGTAAATGCATGTCCAGATGAACTCTGTCAATATAGCAACCCTCCATGTGTATAGCAGCACTACTGACATAGAATATGTACCCAATTCTGGAGCTTTATCCCCCATGCTATTGGGCTGTCCACACGTGTCCTGTGCTGTGTAGTATTCCCACCTACAGTCTGTGAAGCTGTATCCCCCACATCTCTCTAATTTCCCTCGCAAAAGCAAGGAAAAGGGGAAAGGCCCACATGAAGGATATAGGAGAATGGTTACAGACAGGTGACATGTAAACATTACCACCTTCCCCCCCATTGGTACACATGTGCATGTACAGCACCTGCCCACTACCCTGATGATGACAAAGCAGGTCTGTAATGCCCTTGCAAAGGCAGCACATAGAGGTCTCCATAGGCCTCATACCATTCCTGGCTGCATCCTACATGAACACAGGGATGGCTTCTCAGACACATTCTGCAGTGTAGTCTACCACAGCCTAAGCACCAGTGTCATCCCATCTGCACAGAGGACAGACAAAAATATAGAAAACAGGTTATGCATTAGCATGAATGTTCTGAAGGATAGAAGTCTGAAACTGAAATGTATGCCATTATTACATGACAGCAGTCCTCAATGACATGGCCAAAAAACACAATACTCTACAGTTAATATAATAATACGATATTAATATCCAATAGGAGATACATAAAATATATAGCTCAAATCCCCAGGACAGAACAGTGCAGTGCTCAGAGTTCCAGCTTTGCATGCACGGGTGCATGGTTTGATTACTACAACAGGCAATCCAATTTTAAATGGAAAAGCAGTGTTAACTATACTATTTTAACAGTGAAATATGTGGTAAATGATTTTCGTCAATTAGGGTACTGTAGCTGGTCTAAAATCTAAGTGTGAGTGCATATAACATGTGAAACTACCCATGTATACCCAAGTGTCCCATACAGTATAGTCACACTGCTTGCTACTGTAAGGACAGCACATAGATGCATGTTATGTAAAGAAAATCATATACACTTGCTAAATTAAGTCATTACTCTGATATTTTCTAAGAATGGAATGTAAGCAATGGTTATCAGTGTGCAGCTATGCTTAGCAGGTTTAAGCATAGCTTGAATATGAATGCTAAGCAGCAGGTACCTTAGCTAAGTGGACTTGCACACAGGTAAGCATCGCTAAGCAAAGCCTACACGGGTTAAGCGCCTATTAGTTTAACCATGTGCTGTCATGCAAATCCACTTGCAACTACTTATAAGTTCCTTAATCACTCTGTCTCCATCAGCCTCTGCTCTGTACAGCAACAAAATAAACAGCCCTTGAACCAAAGACCCCGTACACCATAGTCACAGCAATTTACAATGAGGCCATCTTAGCTGTAGGATTTCAGGATGTTTTTTCAAACATATCATGCAGTGCAGTCAGTTTAACTTATGGAATGGACACTGTGGCATCACTATTGCCTGGTATTTTCAAAAAAAAAAAAAAAAAATATATATATATATATATATATATATATATATATATATATATATATATTGTTAACATTTTCCTATAACATGCAGCACTTTCATACCTCAGAACACCTTAGTACAAAGGGTCCGGACCAAGCCAGACAAAGTGGAGGTACCAGGGTATAGAAATAGGGACACATTGGAAATAATTGGGTAGATATATTGTGTAAGTTGCTGCAGTAATGCCATCTGTCCTAACATATGCTGAATGCAATACCAGATGTCTGAGAAATCAATTGCCTGTCATTATGTAGTGAGTACATTCCACATATCATCTACTGAATTGCCAGCAATACACACCTGTCATGGGGACCAGACCAAATATATGAGGCAGACAACTGTACGTCCTATGAACACCTGGAGAGTTGAGACCTATGAGTGCAGCTATGTAACATTAGGGAAACTACACTGAGCTGACAAGCATGCCACCAAGTACCATCCAAAATATAGTCAGGACAACATATCACTACCCCAAAGCAGCTTTGGGGAATTACATATACATCAGCTGCTACAGCATGCACTACAGGGATGGAACTGTACTGACAAACAGACACCGGTGTGAAAGTGCATGCACACAACCAATTGCACCACAGTCACAGCTACATACTGGTAAGCGTACCAAATACTACCATATAATGGCGGTATGGACAGATATATCCTTAATGAGAGTCACACAATACCCCTACATATACTGTGCCAGATCACAGTGTAGCTGCAATTGTGGGGTGGTATGGGACATGTGTCAAAATGCCCATGCAAATATGTACTGCTGATAGACCACTGATAACTGGAGCAGCATGCACAGTTAGATACAAAAGGACCCATTCCACTGACAGCTGCCCCCCCCCTACACAGTCCAACTAATAAGTAAACAGTACACTGCTACAAAATCATGATAGGCCCTTCACTGTGGCCAGACATACACCGACGACTTAGAAAAACAACTAAAATTACTGAAGATAGTAAACAGAAAAACAACCAGCCAGTAAGTCACACAAATTTAATATACTCTGATGTCTTGGCCAAAAACCTTCAAGGAGTAAAACCTTACAAAAATACTTGCCTTAAATACAGGAAGCAATTAACACTTAATTACATATTTAAATATACATCCTCCAATTACACTCCTCATTGAACCCTCTATGGGATAAAGTATAAAATTTAAAAATATAAATTGATTCTTTACATAAAAATTGCTCTTTTATAACTGTTCAATCAAACTGAGAAACAGACTTTTTCCAAAACATTACCTTGTAACCAACTACTGTTCCCATGGTGAGATTTATTAAAATGTACAGCTATAGAGCTGTCTTCCTTCTTATTAGTAATATCTCTCACATGTTCTAACAGCCTAATTTTTAAAATACTTCTTACTCTCCGCCACATAAAATTTGTTACAAGGGCATCTAAGAGCATTCTCTATACACCAAAATCTTGACTGTACAGAGTTCCACATGTTGTCCAGCCTTTACCCCTATATTTATGGCACCTACTCCACAACATGTGTGGGATTCCATGACATCACTGGGATGATATCAAGAATGACAGAACTAAATAATGTTAGACCATACATATCAACCTTTTACTGCATGACATCTGCACAAAGCCTGACATAATTGGGGGACAGAGGTCTCAAAACAGGGGCATATTTGAAATATTGCTGTTATATATTGAGAAACTTGCTGGTGTTCCAGAGTTTGTTGTAACATATATTTTTTAAAGGATATGACATCAGAAACTCAAATGGATGTTGGCATTTACTGACTGCAATCCCCAGAGTATGCTACATATTTGCCAAGGATAACAACTGTCTGGGGAACAGACCAAACATAACAGGCAAACCACTGGCCATTATTTAGATAGCCCTACAGTTGAGAGCTATGCAGACATATAATATTGTCAGACTGAAATCCATGCAGAACTAGCATGACTAGACAAACCCTGTTAAACTAGTAGTATTCAAACCATATAACAGCAATGCTCACATTCTGTCCCTATGTCTAGAACCTTCTCCACCATTTAGTTGGCCTGTCTCCACAAGTCTTGTTGTAAGAGGTATTCCCACCTGCCGTCTGTAATGCTGTAGCCCACACACCTCCAGGATGTCCTCCTCACAGGCAAGGTAGAGGGCCAATGCCCACATTAATTACTCAATTATAGGAGTGTGTTGTCATGACAATGGCTATTGGAATAACTACACAGCTGCTCTGCATGCAATTAGCAAGTGAGAACACCAATTGGTGCACAGGCCATCACCTGGTCATGAGCATTACCTACAAATGTCAAGTTGCTGTCTATTCAAACTAGGTCTATGCCTCTAGCTGAAAAACACAGACAAAGCAAGAAAAAACAAAGAGAAAGACTATACATCAATGATCAAACCAAAGATCTTATCTTACCCAAGCTACTTAAAAAAAGGTATGTGAAACAAGTAAGCATGTAATTGAATGTAGTAGGTGGTCTGTAATAATGGGAAATAGGAAGTTGAAAGAATATGCCTCAACAAGACTTGCTGTACTGATATACTGCTGAACAGCACCTATGGCCATAGCATCTGTCTCTCTCTGCAGTGACATAGGTCACAGCTCAGGAACCTGACTCACCCTAGGAAAGGACAGCTGACATCAGACAACTAATGGAGTGTCTGTCAAACACTACTGACTGTACTACTGCTAGGCCAGCTACTGGGATGCTGCACGTATTAATATGTTACCTGTGAATATAACTATGGTACACATGCTTGTCTTGTAAATCTAAGAGACCTATACAGAGCATGTGCATAGTAAAGTACTGATGCAGAAGTGTGTGTTGAACTGCATGTGATATAGTGAGGTCATACTATTCAACTATACAGTGTTCCACTGGACAGTAAACACATGTGCCTGATATCTGTATTCACTTACACATAGAGACTGAACTGAACAAGGTCTGAATAGGTTGAAAGTGATTTTCTTCTTTTTTACCTTTTGGTTTTAAATGAAGTTTTATGTTTAAATAAAGCCTAAAGTTTTAAATTTTCAACATTAATATTTCAATGCTATCTTCTAGCTCCGTGGTGGTCAACTCAGGAATATTTTCTGTTTTTTCTCACTTGTTTGCACCCGGGAAGACTTTTAGCAGCTAAGGAAGTTTTTTTCTGCCATAGTTATGAATGTCAGACATCCTCCAGGTTATTACTGTGATGGCAAAGCCTACTGTGCAATCAACATACTTATGTATGTTACGGCAATATTAATGTGTCAAAATTGATATTGCTTTGCCACACATTTATGTGTGCCATTGTCCAGATGTCCTACTATAACATGATGAGAGGTATGACTGAGCAGCGAGACTGTAAATACAGTGTGCCATACTACCATAGAACAGAAATGTATACCAGGTATCCCCTGAGCACATGTATTTATGCGTATGTTCAGCTGGAAGCCACAAAACAACTGACATGGGTTGCAAGCAGTCAGATAAATAAGTTGTGCATGTTGCACATGTGTGTAATATCAGTTTCAGTGCATACAACAGACATATATGTCTTCAGCTACTGGTTGTTGCATTACCTTGACACAGATATGGGTAATAGAATAGGCATGATTATCACGTTGTAATCGAAGAAGTGTCCAACTGTGCTGTGACCCTCTGTCCATGCCTAAGACAAACAGCTATATTAGCACCTACATACTGTAAATATCAAAAGTTTATATGCCCCTGTTAAAATGCCAGGTCTGTGTGCTATACGAAGATGAGACCACAGAAAATTATTTCAGAACATTTCCCACCTTAAATGTGACCCATAACCTGTACAAGTCTATTGAAAAACAAACAAATCTGTTAGGGGAGAAAATATAAAACATAAAAAACTTACTATAAGCTGGTTGCATAAATGTGTACACCCTTAAATTAATACTTTGTTGAAGCACCTCTTGCTGTAATCACAGCAGTCAGTGTTCTTGGGTACACACATGCATTATTAAAGAGACTCTGATTAAGCCCAAATAATGTTCAGCTGCCCTAGTAGGATTTTTGTGACATTTACCCAGTTGACTGCTACAACAAAAGCCATGTTTTGCAGAGAGCTTACAAAGGATCAAAGGGATTTCATTGTGGATAGTTATCAGTCAGGAGAAGAGTAGAAAAAAATGTCCCCAACATTGGATATGCTGGAACTGGAGAAATCCGTTTATAAAACACAAATAACAATACAGCAAAGCTTTCAGGTTAAAAACCCTTCCTCAGTGCATTACAATCCTACAATGGAAGACATATTGAATAAATAGGGTCTAATAGTCATGTGGCCTGCAGCCCAATAGTCACATGACATACACATATATCATTACACATTAGAACTTATACAAGTTAAAAACAGATATACATAAAATTACTTTAACCTAGTTTGTTGTAAATGTTTTAAAACTGGTTTTAGTGTAACCATGTCATTGAGTCCTGGGGGGTGGTCTGCTTCTAACCTAACTATCCATTGGTACTCTTTCAATTCAAGTATATTATTAATATCTCCACCTCGTAATGTTTTATCAACACTACAAATAACTCTAAATAAAAAACTGTGTAAATTACCTTGTTCCTTTGTGTGTTTATATAGCGCATTTGTAGTTATTGCCCTTTTCATTTCTGATCTATGTTCAATTATTCTGTCTTTCAGCCTTCTTACAGTTTTTCCTATATAGAATGAAGTACATTGTGTACAAGTAGCCATGTATACTACTGATGCAGTGTTACACGTGGCCTTTGTATTAAAGTTATAATGTTTTTTTGTTGTGGGATGTATGAACTGATAATTGTTACCATCTTTAATTTCAGGACAACAAGAGCAATTAAAACATTTGTATGTACCCGGTTTATCTATATGAGAAAATGAACTGAAGTTCATATCCTTATAGCATAATTTTTGTTTGAGGCTATTCATGTTTCTGAAGGAAAAATAGGGTTTTTCTCCTACTACTTTCTTGACATTTGCACAGGCCATTAATATTAACCAATTCTTTTGTATAATATTTTTAACTGAATATGTTTGTGCATTATAAGAAGTGACAAACCTAATTTTTGTATCATTAGTTCTATTTATTACTTGTTTGCCATATGTATAAATTGGTCTTAGTGTAGTATTTCTATCTGTCATAATTTTGTTTTTAATTCCAAGTAGGAGGCTGTTTGAATAACCACTCATTGTTAGTTCCTTGGACATAGTATCTAATTGCTCAAAAAAATTTTTTTCTTCTGTATTTAATTTACTGACTCTACTAAGTTGCGATGTTACTATGCTTTTGAACACATGTGGTGCGTGCATACTTTCAAAGTGTAGATATCTTCCTGCATGTACTTCTTTCTGATGTATAGTAGTCTGTAAAGAATCTTCCTTTTTATACAATAATAAATCAAGAAAAACTATTTTCTCATAAGAACTTTCCATTTTAAATTTTAGAAATGTAGTAGTATTATTTAAATAACAGATGAAATCTTGAAGCTCGTTCTGTGTTCCTTTCCATAACATAAAGCAGTCGTCCACAAACCGCTGATGCTAAATATGTAGATTCAGTGTATCAGTTGCTTAATGATGAAACAACCTTCAAAAGTATAAATATGGCTGATGTCAAGAAATGTATAAGTGTTATAAATATGGTAATCTACGATATGCAATTACAGAATGATATTGACATAGATCTATTTAATTTTTTTACAGTACCGTCTCCGGTTATACCTTGTTTGTATGGTGTACCCAAAATACACAAATCTGTAAATGACCCACCCATGAGACCCATAGTCTCAGGTGGTGGGTGGATTACTGAACCTATCTCAATCTATTTGCAGCAACAACTCTATCCTTTTATAGAACAGTGTGACACAGTCATAAAAGATACAACAAACTTCCTAATCAACCTAAGAGAGTGGTATCTTACATCACTGGTAGAACAAACAGTAGAGACAGAAATATTACTGGTGACGTTAGATATAACATCGTTATTCACGGTAATACCAAATACATATGGGATTGAAAGTATCAGAGAGTTTCTAATGACTAATTCACCTTTTACAACGAGTAAGATAGAGAATATATGTAGTTTACTAGATCTTGTTTTAACCAACAATATATTTCTTTTTAATAAACAACTGTATATACAAAAATCTGGTGTAGCCATGGGTACTTCAGTGGCGAACACCTACGCCAATTTAGTTTTGTACATATGGGAAAAGAAATATTTATTAGATAGTAGTAATCCATTTACTGATAAGGTTGTATTCTATCAGCGGTTTGTGGACGACTGCTTTATGTTATGGAAAGGAACACAGAACGAGCTTCAAGATTTCATCTGTTATTTAAATAATACTACTACATTTCTAAAATTTAAAATGGAAAGTTCTTATGAGAAAATAGTTTTTCTTGATTTATTATTGTATAAAAAGGAAGATTCTTTACAGACTACTATACATCAGAAAGAAGTACATGCAGGAAGATATCTACACTTTGAAAGTATGCACGCACCACATGTGTTCAAAAGCATAGTAACATCGCAACTTAGTAGAGTCAGTAAATTAAATACAGAAGAAAAAAATTTTTTTGAGCAATTAGATACTATGTCCAAGGAACTAACAATGAGTGGTTATTCAAACAGCCTCCTACTTGGAATTAAAACAAAATTATGACAGATAGAAATACTACACTAAGACCAATTTATACATATGGCAAACAAGTAATAAATAGAACTAATGATACAAAAATTAGGTTTGTCACTTCTTATAATGCACAAACATATTCAGTTAAAAATATTATACAAAAGAATTGGTTAATATTAATGGCCTGTGCAAATGTCAAGAAAGTAGTAGGAGAAAAACCCTATTTTTCCTTCAGAAACATGAATAGCCTCAAACAAAAATTATGCTATAAGGATATGAACTTCAGTTCATTTTCTCATATAGATAAACCGGGTACATACAAATGTTTTAATTGCTCTTGTTGTCCTGAAATTAAAGATGGTAACAATTATCAGTTCATACATCCCACAACAAAAAAACATTATAACTTTAATACAAAGGCCACGTGTAACACTGCATCAGTAGTATACATGGCTACTTGTACACAATGTACTTCATTCTATATAGGAAAAACTGTAAGAAGGCTGAAAGACAGAATAATTGAACATAGATCAGAAATGAAAAGGGCAATAACTACAAATGCGCTATATAAACACACAAAGGAACAAGGTAATTTACACAGTTTTTTATTTAGAGTTATTTGTAGTGTTGATAAAACATTACGAGGTGGAGATATTAATAATATACTTGAATTGTAAGAGTACCAATGGATAGTTAGGTTAGAAGCAGACCACCCCCCAGGACTCAATGACATGGTTACACTAAAACCAGTTTTAAAACATTTACAACAAACTAGGTTAAAGTAATTTTATGTATATCTGGTTTTAACTTGTATAAGTTCTAATGTGTAATGATATATGTGTATGTCATGTGACTATTGGGCTGCAGGCCACATGACTATTAGACCCTATTTATTCAATATGTCTTCCATTGTAGGATTGTAATGCACTGAGGAAGGGTTTTTAACCTGAAAGCTTTGCTGTATTGTTATTTGTGTTTTATAAACGGATTTCTCCAGTTCCAGCCTGTTTTTTCAGCAGTATCTTTTCTTGGACACGTTTTATTCCCAACATTGGATATACCATGGAATACAGTGCAGGCAGTCATCAAACAGTGGAGAAGGTATGGGACAACAGTAACATTGCAAACACCTGGACGTCCATCCAAAATTGATGAAAAGACAAGATGACAACTGGCCACATATGCTGCCAGGAAACCTACAGCAATACTGAAGGAATGTCTGGCAAGTACTAGTTGTGTACCATGTGTGACAACAATCTCTTGTATTCCCCACATGTCTGGGCTATGTTGTAGGGTTGCAAGACGGATGCCTTTTCTTTCACAGAAAAATGTCCAGGGCCAGACAAACATTGCCAAACACTACATAAAGTCTCCCAAAAGCATGTTGGAAAATGTGCCATGGTCTGATGATACCAAGATTGAATCTTTGGCCCACAATTCCAAAAGGTATGTTTGGACAAAACAACACTTTGCATCATTAAAAAATCACCACCACACTGCTGACGCATGGTAGTGGCAGTATCATGCTTTGGGATTGCTTTTCTTCAGTAGGAAATGGGGCTTTAGTCAAGGTGGAGGTAATTCTGAACAGTTACAAATACCAATCAGTGTTGTCCAAAAACATTCAGTCATCTGCTAGAAAGCTGAAGATGAAGAGGGATTTTACCTGTCAACATGACAATGACCCCAAGCATACATCCAAATCAACAAAAGAATGGCTTCACCAGATGAAAATTACAGTTTGGGAATGTCCAAACCAGAGCTCAGATTTAAATCCAATAGGAAAGTTGTGGGTTGACCTGAATAGGGCTGTGCACAAGAGATGCCCTCACAAGTTGACAGATTTGGAGAGCTGTTGCAAGGAAGAGTGGGCAACTATTGTGAAGTAAAGATGTGCCATGCTGATAAACTCTGACCCAAGAAGACTCAGTGCTGTAATTATTTCAACAGATGCTTCAACAAAGTATCAGTTTAAGGGTGTGCACACTCATGCAACCAGCTTATTGTACTTATTTTAATTTGCATATGTTTTCCCCTAGCAGATTTTGGTTTTTCAATTGAATTGTACAGGCTATAGGTCACATTAAAGGTGGGAATTGTTTTGAAATGAGTTATTGTGGTGTCATGTTTGGATAGCACAAAGACCAGGCATTGTAACAGGAGTGTGTACACTTTATACACCCACTGTAGCTGTATGGAGTCAGCAATACCTGACCTATAAAACCCTCCTCCACCAAGATAGAGTAATCCCCTTTGGTGGACAGCAGCAATACACAAACCACATAATAGGTAGCTATATTGGTTGTACAGGGTCACATAGGTGCAGGCAACAACTTGAAAGAATGTCCACCTTCATCTGAACAAGCATATAAGGTCACAGGTGAATCACTGTAAGGCTAACTATGAGTACAAATCAGACACATCCACACCACCACGGCCAATCACAAGGCTGTCTCCACATATATTTTGTCAGTCTCAGAGGCAACAACACAATTCACCTTGTACTGGTGGTCAATCACACCTCATACACACATGCCATGGCTATAGGCAGCCTGCATCAGGCAGGTTAGGTGGTATCATCCCCCCATCCCCTCATCCGTACAGATGGATATGCACATCACATGCACCCCTCCCCTCATCAACAGTGAGCAGGTACATATTGCCTACTGAAGGGCAACAACACTAAGTCTCCATGGGGCCTGATAACATCTGTGTCTGCATCCTACATGAACTCTAGCATGTGCACCCAGCTCCATCACACACTGTAGTCAAACACAGCCTCAGCACCATCTACACCCCATCCACATGGAAGATGGCCACAGTCATCCCTCTACACAGAAATGGATGAGGAATAGAAAATTATGTAGTTAACTGTCCCTCATTGGGGGAAATATGACACATCAGGGCCAGGAGAGCAATACGAGCTGATACTGTGCTGAGAGATTACAGGGGTATGGTGTGGTTGTGAGTGGGGGCTACAAATATCCACTGTTGATGTGCAATTTCTGTCTATACTGTTGCCAACTGTATGAGGTGCTGTGATGTGTTCCCTGTTTATGTCTTCCAGGTGAAATGCAGCATGCAAGACATCCACCTTTCACAAAGGCAGAGACAACTCTGATTATCGCAACCATAATCGATAACCATGGTATAATGTTTGGCCGTATACAACAACATCTGTGGGAGAGGACCACCCTGTGGAATGACCTCGTCCACAGGTAAATGATGTCGGCCTGCACGCACGAACATACGAGCTGGTCTGGCATCGTGCAACTGACCTCATATGCAATGCCCAGTGAAGGGCAGCTGCCGTAGCCAGGGACAGCATAGCCACAAATGGGGGCCCAGCCATGCAGGCCCCACTGGCACCCACTGAGGAGCTCCTCTCCAACCTTTGGGCACCCACCCCACCCCAACATCAGGATCCAGAACCAACATTGTGGAGGAGGGTAGCACCCACATAATGGACAAGGAGTGTGCAGGTAAGGCTCAAGTGCAGATTACTAGACTACTGTAGCATACATAGTTGTATCTATGGAGTATCTACATGCATATGTCAGATCAAATAGCAGTTGTGGATGAGGCTTTGTAATGCACAGAAGGGCAGCATATTTTGTAGTATTGGGGGTTGTGCTGTTAATGTGCACTGCATCCACCCTGTACCAAGGCCACATGTGAGTCTGCTGACAATACCTCTCTCCCACAACTACCTAGGTCCCTCTGGTCTGCATGTGGGACAGCAGCCTGTAGCTGGTGAGTATGGAATTGTTCTGTTGTGGTTTGCCAATACCTTAGGCATGCTAAGACTATTTGCCATGCACACAACTGTCATTCCTAGCCGTATTGCTTGACGTGCATGTTTACTTGTGGTGGGGTTAACTGCAGTGCATCACAGTGGTCACCACGGGGGCCTATCTGATGGGTATGTAACATTCCTGTAGCATACCTCAGAACCTGTCTGTGCAAGACGTCTATACAGAGACCAACAAAATGGGGGGACAAATGGCCTAAGGTAGGGACATGTATGAAACATTAATCTTATACAGTTGATACAACAGTGCACACACCCCTGTTAAGATGCCTGGTGTTTCTGATATATACAACAAGAGACCACACTATTACATTCCACATCTTTTATGACCTTTAATGTGACCTATAACATGAACAATTCTCTTGTAAAACACAAAAATCTGTTAGGGCACCAAATATGGAGTATACAAACCTAACAATATGCTGGATGCATATGTGTGCACACCCTCCAAATAACATATTGTTGAAGAAGCTTGTGATGTAATGACAGCACTCAGTCTGCTTGGGTACACACCTGCCATCAAGTACAGGGACTCAATGTAACACCAAATAATGGTCTGCTGTCCAAGCAGTATATTCACGACATTTGCTCAGTTGTGTACAAAGAAGCAGCCATGGCTTGCAGACATCTTACAAAGCATCAAAGGGATCTCATATCTGAATGGTATCAGTCAGGAGTAGGGTACAACAACATTATCACAGCATTGCATATACCATGGAACACAGTGGAGAGAGTCATCAAAAGGTGGATTAAATATGGGACAACAGTGCTGTTGAAATGAATCAGAAGTCCCTTCAAAACAGATGAAAAGACGTGTCAATTACTGGTCAGAGAGGCTGTCAGGAGACATACAGCAAAACTGAGTGAGTTGCAGGAATCTCTGACAAGTACTGATTGTGTACTAGATGTGACAACAATCTCCTGGATTCTGCCTAAGTCTGGCCTATGGGGTAGGGTCAGTATACAGAAGCATTTACCCAGACCAAACACTATCCAGGGCTGTGTACAACTAGAAAAACATAACAACAATTCTCCCAAAGGCATGTGTGGAAATGTGTTATGATGTAATGAGACCAAGGTTAAAACTTACAGCCACTATCCTTAAACGTATGTCTGGTGCACAAGCAAAACCTCACTTCATCTGAAGACCACCATCCACATGTTGAAGCACACTGGTGGCAGTGCCCTGCTTTGGGGTTGCTGTTCATTAGCTGGAACTAGCCCTGTAGACACAGTGGAGGGAATTATGAACAGTTCCAAATAACACGCACATGTGGGCCAAATCCATCAAGCTTCTGCAAGATGACTAAGGATGAAGAGGGGTTTCAGCTTCCAACATAACAATGACATGAAGCATACATCCAAAGCTACCTAAGAATGGCTACACCTGAACACAATCAAGGGTATGAATTGGCCCAGCCAGAGTCCTGACCGAACACAGATATTAAACCCCAAGTGTGACCTCCAACAACTGTGCACATGAGCTGACCTTGCAATCTAACAGATTTGGGGGCCCTTTGCAAGGAAGAGTGTCCAAATAATGCCAAGTCAAGATGTGCCATGCTGATATACCCCTTCACAGGAAGAGTGACTGCTGTAGTTCACTTAACAGGTGCTTCAACAAAGCATCAGTTTAAGGGTATTCACACTTATATAACCACCATATCATATGTATTTCATTCAGTATATTTCACAACAAACACATTTGTTTGCTTCTCAATTGGATTGCACAGGTCATATGTCACATTTTAGGTGGGTAATGTTTTTGAATGCAGTATTGTGGTCTCATTTGTCTATAATACAAGAGCCTGGCATGTGAACAGGGATATGTACACTCATCATATCCACTGTAAACTTAGAGGGTTGTTGCTGTACCACGATTTATTTGAACATACATTCACTGCTGGTTATGAGGTCTGCAATTCAAATGTATGTCATTAATTAGGGACATCAATCCTCATATCATCCTAATTATGTGTCAGACAAATGCATAGGGGTTGTGGGGAAAAGAGCAAACATATGTGCCAGAAATCTTTATATTCAGCAATGATTTGTACAGTTGTGAGGTATGGTCTACAGTAGTTGCCACTGTGCTATACAGGTGAACAGCAATAATGTGTACATGGATGCAATGTGTGCTAGGGGAAGAGACACAACTTACTAACACTACTCATGCATCCCAGAGATGTATATTGTTAGTAGCAAGGATTAAGAATGGCTGCAATGCATGACGTTGAGGGCCATGTGTCATGCATATCACCTTTTGGGTAATGTGAGGTCTGTATGATAGCTTTGTGCCACCTCACTTGTAAGTGTCTATGTACATGTCTGTGTGTGTGTCTGTGTGCATGCATGTGTGGAGTGTGTGTGTGTGTGTGTGTGTGTGTGTGTGTGTGTGTGTGTGTGTGTGTGTGTGTGTGTGTGTGTGTGTGTGTGTGTGTGTGTGCATGTGTGGCAGCCAACCATAATGTACAGGTATTAATTTACATATATTGTCTTCTCCTCACAGGTGGTGATGGGGGTCAGGGTCCCTCCTGCTTGGAAACTGATGTCAGTGTCTCTGCAGACTCTGACAATGATGATAGGGATAGTGAGACACAGGCAAGGTTATCAGGGGCTGAATCTGTGCCATTGATTGGCATCCCACTGTTGTCCACCCCATCCCCCCACACAGTCACAATGCCCACACATACCCCGTCACCAGTGGCCATAGATAATGGACAGTTGGCAGGTGGTGGCATGTGACAGGCCAGTGTGGTGATTATGGTAAGTGTTTCTGTAGACACCAGCCATAACTAGATAACAGGTGAGGTCGTGCACAGGTGGATGGACAGGGGTGCTCGAAGGGGGACTGCTGCCTATCATGCCCCTGTAACAAGTGCCACAGCAGATGTCACCAGATGCATGTTTTGGGCCATCATAGAGGCACAAGCATGTAATGAATGTAATAACAGACAGATTCTCAGGGTCACAAATGCAACTCTTTCTGCTATGTGTGGCAACATCCATGATCTTGAGGATGCCCCACCGTTAATATGTGGAGGTCATGGATAGATGGTTGGGTGAGATGGTGGCAATCCTCAACCTTAGAATGTCTGTGTTAGAGCATGTGGTGGGAGTTGGCCATCAGCCACGTAAACGTAGGACAGCACCATGAACAGCTGAGGACCACGTGGTTGTGCAACTTCTCACTCCTGTAGTGGCAGTACTAGCAGCATGACTGCAGGGGGGTTGCTGTCCATGCCACAATGCAGCAGGCCATGGACACGTGTTCCTGGGCAGGTCCAACAGGGATGCAGATCCAGCAAACAGCAGTCACTATCAAGGAGTATTACTGCATCTGGCCTTGGGCCTGGTGGTGCCAGTGGGACCCCTGGCAGGCCCAGTTCCCATGTCCATGGCCAGAGATGGTGAACTGTACATCCTGCCATGTATGTTCCAGAGCTATCCAACATACCCCTGTGTAGGGCAGTCACATGGGGTGACTGTGTGCCTCCATACACACACACACACACATATCACCATCACAGCCAGGTCACTTCCAGATTTACACACACCACCTCTGCACGGCCCATTTAACAAACCCCCCCAAACACACACACATGATGTCAACCAGATGGCCCAGTCTACGCCTCTGGCAAACCCACAGCACATGCTGTGCATATGATGATACCTGTGCCACATGCCTGTCATCCATACCATCGATGCAGGGACATTCTTTTATGGTTCTGATGCACAGGGTAAATTTAGTATTTTAGCAATGTAATGCTGTGCAAAGTGTTGTCAGCCAGCATGTTTAATGGTTACATGTCAGAGTGTGTAGCTGTCCAGCCATGATGCATTAGTGTTGTTATTAATGCTGACTGAATGTGGTCTCCATAATATATTCTGTTTGTGTTCTAGATGTCTGTGTGTCAGTAGAATGTGACCCTGGAAACATTATCTACAGGAGGTATGGCAGTGTGGTAATACACTGAGTGTGTCATATCCATGGTACAGTTGTACACAATTAACAGGTCTGTATAACAGTTATTGCATGAGCCACATAGCTTTTATGGCTGAGGGGTGTATAAAGGTAAGTGTATGGTGGCTGACATCAGCAGCTCTTGTACAGTGGACGGTGTTAAGTGTAGTGGGTGGAACACACCTCAGATATATAAATCCCCCACACCAAGAGGGTATTGTGTTGACCCAACACACAGAGAATACTGTTCACACACACACACACACACACACACACACACACACACACACACACACACACACACACACACACACACACACACACACACATTATCACAATTGCCAGTGTTGGGTTTGGAACAACTTCCCATCTAGTTAGTGGTAGTACAGTGTTAGGCAGTTATCACAGGTGGCACACGGTTCATAGTGTGTTGAGTTTCCAAAGTACGTGTAGAGTGAACAACATCATGTGACCTTGTAAGGTATGGCAATGGGTGGTGTAGTGAGTGTGACAAGTTTCATAATACTGTCATGCACAAGTGTGCACACTCCCAAACACTATTATGCACACCAATGCACACACATAAGTGTGCCAGTACTGTGATTAGCAGCCCTGCCTCTCTAGCTGCTCATTCCATGCTGTTACATAGCTGTTGCACACAGCATGGGGCTTATAGGTCAGCAGAGTGTGTACAGATACCTCTACGGTGGATGCAAAAATCAGCCCTCATAGGGTGGAAAGTAGGACATGTGCTGGGAGTACGATGGCCTAAAATTGGAAACCATAGCCACACAATGGATGTATTCCTCACTCAAACACACACACGCAGGATATTGGTTTTGCACACCCACACACACACACACACACACACACATATACACACACACACACACACACACACACACACACACACACACACACACACACACACACACACACACACACACACTTGCCAGGATTGAGATTTGAACCCCTACCTATCTAGTTATTGCTACTAAAATGTTATGCATTTATTGCACATGCCATGGAGCTTGTAGTTTGAAGAGTGTTCTACAGTTCCTCTAAGGTGAACAACATCACCAAGCCTTGTACAGCATAACAATGGGAGGTGTACTGGAAGAGAATGGACTCAAAATACTCTAACCTACAGAAATATACACAATGACCAACACAGATGCAGTCATGCATACATTTGCCAGACCTGAGGTTAGCAATCTTGCCTATCTCCCCAGTCAGTCCATACTGTTACCTAGTTACTGCACATAGCATGACCCTTATTGGGCTGAAGAGTGTTGTCAGATACCTCTATGGTTGATGGAGGCAGTGGGACACATACAGTGGACCTTGGGACATGTACTGGGCATACCATAGTCTACAAATGTAAAACCCAAACCCTCAAGTGGACATAGTACTCACTGAAACACAGGATACTGTTCTCACACACACAATCACACATTTGTCTGCAGTGAAATTAGAATGACTACCTATCTAGTTTTTGCTACTACAGTGATATGCATTTATCACATAAGCCACTGAGGTTGTAGGGTGCAGACTGTTCCATGGCTCTTCTAAGGTGAGCATCATCACCAGCCCTTGTAAAGTATGGCAATGCACAGTGTACTGGGAAAGTGAGACCTCAAAATGATGTTTCCTACAAATATACACACTTACAAACACTTGCGCACACATACGCATGCTCACATTTGCCAGGGCTCAGATTGGAACCCCTACCTATCTACTTATTAGTACTATAGTATTATGCAGTTACTGCAAGCACCACAGAGTCTATAGGGTGAAGAGTGTCACATGTTACCTTTAAAGTGATTACCATCACCAACCCTTGCAAAGTATGGCAATGCGGGGGTGTAGTGGGTGAGAAAGGCCTCAGAGTACTTTCACCTACAAGCTTATGTGCTCACAAACACTTGCATACACAGTAATGCACACACACACACACACACACACACACACACACACACACACACACACACACACACACACACACACACACACACACACGTACACACGTTTGCCAGTAATGGTATTCATAGGTTCATGTGTTCATAGGTCTGTACCAGGATAATAGCCATAGAGCCATTACAAGCATAGCCCATGGGAATACCCTGGCATCTTGCCACCTGACATTTTTCCCCAGTGTGTCTATCAACTATTGCCACTTAAGTGATGCCCAGGGTGACAGTTAAATTCCCCATCCAATCATCCAGATTTCTCTTGAGGGCCAGTGAGGTGCTCTGACAGACATGTATGTGACATATATTGCATAACATTGCCGGTTGCTGGGTTATGGATCTGTACCCCAGCATGTTCTGTTGTTTGTGGTAATGAGGTTGCGGTATCCATGGCATGTGGTGCATACAGATTGGAGTTTCACTACATATGGCATTCCTAACACAGCTGGCCAGACATGAAATTGTCAGTCAAGCAGGGATCAGCTGTACGTAGCCAAGATGTGACTGAGAATACTTGGAGGTATTGGACTCTGTTCATATAGGACAGTTGTTTAAGGGCTAGGGTCCTATTTGTGAGGTACACATGCAGCCTCCCCAGTTGTTGCAGGTGTCTAGTGAGCTACATGGCAAATGGGCCATTGTACCTGATGACTGGCCTAATGAGGGGAGAGTAGAGGGAGACATTGACCTCTTTCTTCCTGGATGAAACACCCTTAGCTATGAGATGTGCCACATAGAAGGGATTTCTGTCCACAGTGGTGATATGGTGGTCAAAAGAGAGGTCGCTGTCAACCTGTGTTCCCAGGCCTCTTATAAGGACTTCTGTGTCCAGTGGACTACCAGCAATGTGTCAATTCATGGAAACCACATTGATTCCACATGGGATTGTGACACATTTCTTTCTATTTAGCCTAAGGCCAGTGTTCTGACAACAGTCGGAGGTCTCAGTGGGGACTTTATACAGGATGTCAACATGATATGGGGATGTATGCATAGCACCCACCTTGCAATTGTCTGCAAACATTGTCAGACAGGGTCCCCTTTGTGTTGGGCTGGATGTCAGAGGCATACATAATGAACATGAGGGGAACCAGGACCAGGCCTGTGGTAATCCACTCATGACTGGTTGGCAGTCTGACATGGAGTCTGCTGCCTTCACACTGTGGGTTCCATGCATGAGCCAGTTTGCAACCCACCTAGTGACATTGGGGTTGATGCCTAGATGAGTGTGTTTGTCTATAATTCCTGACTGGGGAATGGTATCAAAGGATTAGAAACCCACCTATCTTGTTTTGAGCCCATACTGTTACATAGTTATTTCACATGGCACACAGCTTATAGGGCTGCAGAGATTCCACAGGTGCCACTACAGTGGTTAACAACAGTGTGCCCTGTACAGTGGACATTTGGATGTGTACTGGGTGAACCACACAAAAAATTTGAAAAACCCACTCCTCAATGGATATGGTTCACACACACACACACACACACACACACACACACACACACACACACACACACACACACACACACACACACACATAGTTTATAGGTTGAAGAGCATCCCAAGGTACTTCTAAGGTCAGGTACTTCAGCAGCCCTTGTAAAGTATGGCACTTGGAGATGTACTGGTTGTGGACAGCCACAAAATACTTTAACCTACAGATACACACACACTCCCACAAATACACACACCTTTACATCTGCTAGCACTGAGATTATAACCACTACCTAACTAGTTTGTTGCACTCTAGTATTTTATTTATTTATTTATTTTATTTTACATTTGTTAACCGGGCTAGTCTGGCTGGATACATGTCCATTTTCAGCAGAGGCCCGAGGAGAAAAGCTCCACTATCAGTCTAAGACATTACAGAGTTTGTAGTCACTTAAATAAACTAACTCTACACATAAAACTAATATAATAAGGCAAGAATAATGCATATACATTTTTCTAATACAAAACTGATTAGATGACAATCTAAATTCAGACAGGGGCTTAGCAGAAAAGCTACAGTATCATATAAAAAATAATCAGATGTTAAAACTGTTAACTAGTAGGTAATCCTGACAACAAGTAGGTAATGGCTGAATGCTTAAAAATGGTTTATCTAATGAGTCTTATAAGCAGGTTAGTAGAGTAAACAGATAAAAAAAAGTTGGAGTATAGGAAAGGCAAAAATGAAGTAGGGAGACAATAGGTAGTGATACAGATTCAGTTAGGTGGTGATATAGAGGACTGAGTAAGGTTATATTGGAGATAGTAGAAAGTGTAAAATAAAGGGGGGAAAAGAAAAGAAAAACACAAGATAGTGAAAAATGCTGGAGGTAGTAGGATTAAGGGAGGACAGAAAGGAGAAGCAAGAGGCAGGATATCATCAAGGTCATAGGGGGAGTCTAATAGTTGTTGGAACTGAAGTGTGATGGTACAGAAAAAAAAATGGGTCAGTGGAGACAGTTAAAGTAAGAACAGAAGAGCAAAAGTACAAAGGAGTGGACTAGGGGGAGTGAGAAAAAAAAATTTACTGGGGTCAGTCAGGGTTGGAGCAAGGGCATAACCAGTGAGTTAGTAGGTAAGTTTTTATCTGTTTTCTGAAGAGATAGCATGAACTTAGGGAGGTCAGTTCTAGGGGAAGTTTATTCCAAATAGAACCAACAGTGTTAGCAAATAAGGAATCACCTGATTTATTATGAGATTTCAAGGTAGTAACTAGTAGCCTGTTGGCTGATCTAAGTGTAGTGAGATTTTTGTAAGGTGTGATGAGTTTATTTAGTATGGGTGTGTTGGTGGGGTAATGTAGAATTTTAAAGGTGATGATTAGTTGCTGAAGGAGTATTAGGTTTGGAAGTTCAAGCCAGTTTAGTTTCTTTAAATTAAGACAGTGATGAGTATGAAATGCAGAGCCAGTGGCAAATCTGGCTATACTATGGTAGGCGGTATTAAGCTTTTGAAGATTAGCTTTAGATAAGTTGGTAAAGGTAGGTGAGGCATACAATAATGTTGAAATCAGGTGGGTTTGGGCAAGAGCCACTCGGGAAGTAGCAGTGAGAAAGGGCTTCAGTCTGTAAAGGGCACCAATCTTTTTATTCACCGACTTGATGGTTAGGTCGATATGATAGTCAAAATTTAGCTGATTGTCTATGGTGATGCCTAGCAGCTTAGTGGAATCGTCTGGTTTGATAACAGTGCCGTTGCATGATACAATTGAAAAAGTAAAAGGGGTGGATTTAGTGTTTGGGGTGAAAAGTAGAAGTTTGGTTTTTTTGGGATTTAAGAGGAGACAGATATGTTGAAACCATTTTTCTGCTGCAGAGAAGACCAATTGGGTAGCAGAGTGGAGTTGTGCTGGGGATGTAGCAGAGCAGATGATAGTGGAATCATCTGCATACTGTATACAAGTGGATGTGGGGAGAGAAGTGGGTAGGTTATTTATGAAAATAGAGAAAAGTAGTGGTCCTAGGATGGATCCTTGTGGGACGCCAATAGTAACTGGGAGTTGGGAGGATAGATGGCTGTCCCAGAGGACTGCTTGTTTTCTGTTAGTCAGGTATGAGTCAAACCACTGTAATGCTTGTGAGTTAAGTGAGAGGGATTGTAAGGTATTAAGGAGAAGTTTATGGTTGACCATATCGAACGCTTTTGAGAGGTCCAAGAATAGTGCGGAAGAGAACAGGTTGTTGTTACGGTTTTTATTGATAGAGTCAGAGAAGGAGAGAAGGGCAGTGGAAGTACTGTGGTAGGGTCTAAAACCATGTTGTGATTCTACAAGTAATTTGTTATTTAAGAGATAATGTAGAAGCTGATGATGAATGCAGCGTTCCATTATTTTGGATAGAGGAGATAGAAGGGCAATAGGCCGAAAATTGGAGAGTTCATTGGAGTTTCCCCCTTTATGGAGGGGAATAATATGGGAGATTTTCCAACAGGATGGGATTTTGGATTCCGTTATAGTTCTGTTTATTAGGATGGAGACTGGGTAGGCTATTTCTGTTGCAGCTAGTTGCAGATATTCAGCTGGAAGTTTGTCCGCTGAAGGGGTGCAGGGTTTGAGTTTAGATAGTAGCTTACGTATATAGGTTGTTGAGACGGTTTTGAAGTCTAGCTTATGGGTGCTGTTTTGAGTGAGAGTAGTTTGGGGGATTGGGGGGGGGTCATGGTATTAGCTAGAGAGGTGACTGTTTGAGAGAAGAAATTGTTGAAAGTGTCGGCAATTATGTTAGGTTGGGTTTGTGCTAGGCTATTTGGGGTAGGCGTTTTGGTATTGCCTGGATGGAGTAGTTTGTTTATTCCTGCCCAAAATTGTTTTGGGTTTTGGTGTTGGTTTTGTTGGTATTGGAGGTGATAGTTTTTCTTGTCCAGATAGATAAGCTTCTTTGTTTTGTTTCTCAGACACTTAAAGTTTTGATGGTCGATTGGGTTTTTTGTGGACCTCCATTTAGACCATAGTTTATTTCTAGCTCGCATAGTTTGTTTAGTTGTTTTAGAGAGCCATGGGGCTGCTTTGGAGCTGACTCTAACTAAGCGGGATGGGGCATGCTGGTTTAGAATTTGTAGGAAGGAATTGTTGAAATGGGTTACTGCTTCATCTATTGGGAGATATTTAAGAGAAGACCAGTTATATTCCCTGAGTTCATTTTGAAAGGATACTAGGTTGAATTCTGTTTTGTTGTATTTGGTACGATATGTAGTTGGTTTGGGATTGTTAATTTTTACTTTAGTGATAAAGGTAAGGAGGTGGTCGCTTATATTGTCAGGTAGTATTCCTGTTTTGTAGGAGAGGGGATTGTTGTTGGTCAATATCCAGTCTAGAATGGTTTGTTTGTGGGTGGATTTATTTATCCTAGTAGGGGAGTTGATGGTTTGATGAAAGTTAAAAAGATTAAGGTGAATGGTGGGAGTGGGGGATATGCAGGAGTTCCAGTCAATGTTGAAGTCACCTAAGATTATGGTTTCTTGGGGAAAGTTACAGGAGGCCCAGCTAAGTATATTCTCTAGGGTATTGATGTTCTTGCCTGGGGGGATGTAGGAACATATTATGTTTATAGCCTTGGACTTATTAAGTTTACGTATTACGCAGTTATCGCAAGCGTCACAGAGCTTATAGTCTGGGGGCCGCCCAAAGGGATCTTTAAAGGTGACTAAGATCAGCAGGAGTGCTAATGTAGGGTAATGGGAAGTGTAATGAGTGTGAATGGCCTCAAAATCATTAATCTACAAACACAGACACCTTTACATTTGCCAGCGCTGAGATTAGAACTCCTACCTAATTAGTTTATTGCACTATAGTATTATGCAGTTATCACAAGTGCCACATAGCTTATAGGGCTGAGGGCTGCTCAAAGGGATCTTTAAAGGTGACTGACATCAACAGGAGTGGTATATTAGGCCAATGGGAAGTGTACTGAATGTGAATGGCCTCAAAATCATTAACCTACAAACACACACACTTGCACAAACAGATACATTTTTACATTTGCCAGGATTGAGATTAAAACTCCTACTTAACTAGTTTGCCGCACTATAGTATTACACTGTTATTGCAAGCACCATACAACCTATAGGGCTGAGGGCTGACAAAAGGTATTTCTAAGGTGAATGCCATCAGCAGATCTTGTGATATAGGGCAATGGGATGTGTACTGGGTGGGTATGGACTAATATAGTAATTCCTGCACACACACACACACACACACACACACACACACACACACACACACACACACACACACACACACACACACACACACACACACAAACACACACAGACTTACTGGGGCTGTGATTAAAACCCCTAACTATCTACTTATTTCTTCTAGAATGTTATGCACTACTGAGCTTACAGGACTGAGGCTCATTCAAAGGTACTTCTAAGGTGACATACATCAGCAGATCTTCTAAATTGGGGCTATGGGATGTTTACTGGGTGGGAAAGGCCTCATAATGCAACTCTCTCTATCACTGTCTGTTTTTCTCTTCCCCATGTCTCTGTCTGTGTGTGTATGCTTGACATATTGTAGTATGTTGCCCATAGATATGTGTGTGTGTCACACCACATATGTGCCACCTATAGCTGACTGTGGGTTTTCCTGACCAATGAGTGTGTGTGTGTGTGTGTGTGTGTGTGTGTGTGTGTGTGTGTGTGTGTGTGTGTGTGTGTGTGTGTGTGTGTGTGTGAGTGTGTGTGTGTGTAGACCAAAATGTTTACATATTGGTGTGAGTGCAAATACATCTGCAAATTGCAGATATCTATAGTCCACTGTGGTTTCAGACATGGGCTTGATTTCTCCAAGTGTAGGAGCATGCCCAGTATGACATTCTATCTTGATTGTGGGAATCCATTCCAGGTAGAGTTGTACTCCAGCCCAGGGTGTTGTGTGCTACAGCTATACCTTGCAACCTGTTTGTGCAGGACATCTGTGGATAGGCTGCCAATATGGTGACACAATTGGCCAAACATAGGGGGATACTGTAGCTAGGGTTCTTATTTTATGTCTGTGTTGCTTGTGTAACAGGGTGTGACTTAGCAGACATTTTCCGATGTATGAAATTTGTGACTCTGTAATGTATTGTATCATCAAGTACTGACAGATATCATTGGTTCATCACAGTTATTTACCAGGGAAATACAAGAGGGATGATGCACAGACCAATATTATGTGGCAAAGGCTAGACATTATGGCACAATCCGGCCATTGTGGAGGTGTGGCTACAGCCAATTGACTGCTGGAGCTGTGTAAATGGCCAACACCTTGGTGGTATGCTGGCTGAGGATCTACTGGTTGCGCATTTCTCATCTTACCTGACAGGTCCTATCCTGGTGTGGGCATACCTCTCAAGTGTACAGATTCTACCAGGTTATCCGGAGCCATGCCACGTATATCTGGTCGGTTTCTCTTCAGATTGTGGTTACAAGCAGGTTTGTTGCTATTCACTCAGATGGTTGCAGTCAGAGGGAATTATGACCAGATATTGGAGTTTCAGACTTCACACCCTCCATGACATCCATGCTTCTACACCCCCTCTGCTATTCTATCCTCTTCCTAACATTATGAGAGCAATGTCTCAGAAGTATCCCTATAGCTGAGCCTTTATCCCAGCAATATTCATGGCTTTGTCATTATGGGGGGGGGGGGGGCACACCTGATGACTTTACACATTTGTAGTGACTGTGCTGGTATTTCACTTACTTTTTGATCCCATTTAGTATAGTATAGAATACCAGCATATCAGTAGAGACCACAGGTTTGATTGTAATGGCATACATTTCAGTTTCAGACTTTTTACCCGTCAGAACCATACTGCAACTGCAAGACCTGTTGTACTATGGCTGTGTAGGTCTGCAGGGATGGGGTTGTTCACAATTACTGGCATTTGTGGGCCTTTGCCAGACCTTTATTTATGGTCATCTATACCTGTCCTGCTGGGTGAAGCTGGAGGTGGGTATGGGAACCCACACTGACATCCATGTGTGTGACCTATGTACACCCAGTTAGTTGCCCCCCCCCACATGTACTGCAGTGGGAGTTGTTACCTTGAGTACTACTGCCTAGTATGGTGCCACCAGTATTTGTCATGGATTTTCTGTTGTCCCACTTAGCTGTCGGTTGTCTGCTGCTATCCCATTCAGCAACCAAATTCCCTTGCTAGCTTGCATCACTACCATAGATATAACTATCAGACCATACTTTTTCATTAATTTATTGTTAGGACAACTGAATTACCTTGTGCCTGAGGCAGTTGTGCTGATGGTGCTTGAGGGCTGACTATGTTTGATGAACACAGTTCACTGCCTATACATGGTACAGCACAGGTAGTGCCATGTTTGGCATCCTTTTTACTGTATGTGTGAGTCAGAGAGAGGTATTAGTCCCTGGGTCCCTACAGTGTCAGTGTGTGTGCTATGCATTGCCTCTTTGCCAAGGCATGGGCATACTGGGCATGCCTCTGTCTGCCTACAGGGGCAGGCTCAGGAGGTTCCTCCTCCAAGTCCCTCTGGGGCTGTGTGGCCCTTCCCCATGCTGCTCCTGCTGCAGCTGTTTCTGCAGGATCATATTGTATAGCATGGCACATACTATGAAGATGTGTGCGCATGTGGCTGGAGAGTACTGCAAGGGTCCACCAGATATGTCAAGGCAGCGAAACTGAGACTTGAGCATCCCAAACACATGCTCTATAATGATCCTGGTTTGTGTATATGCCTCATTATGGCATTCTTGTGTGGGTGTGTGCGCATTTCTGATGGGTGTCATCATCCATGGCTCCAGTGCATAGCCAGCATCCCCCATCAGATGCCATATGGGATGTCCCCCCTGGCAAATCCTTGATACAGCTGTGAGGTATACCAGATGTGGGAATCATGATAGCTTCCAGGGCTGCCAGCACACACATTCATGATTATGCCCTGGGCATTGCAGACAACCTGGCAGTTGATTGAGGGGAAGCCCTTGCAGTTTATGTAGACCCTACCCTGCTCACTGGGTGGTGCTTTGATGAGGATGTGCGTGCAGTCTATAGCACCCAGTACCTTAGGGTATTCTGCTATATGGTGGAAGAGATGCATATTGCTGGTCAACTCCTCACGGGTGATGAAGAACTTAATGTGCTCACTGGCATGTGGTAGTATGGCCTCCAGGAACTGATGGAGTACCCTGGATGCTGATGCCTGTGAGACCCCAATGATATCCTCAGCTGGTCTTTGGAAAGTACCTGTAGCTAGTATTCTTAAGGCTACACATACCTTGGTATCCACTGGGATGGGTTCCCCTCTGTTGGCTCTGGCTCTGGGTTTGAGGCGAGGCCAGCACAGCTCGATGATTTGCTGCAGAATGTCCCTGTCCACCTTGTAGTGCTCTACTATCTCCAGCTCATGTAGCCCCTGGTAGGTTACCCTGAGTATGTACACTCTTCTCCTCTTCCTCGGTCTGGGACAATTTTCAGCATTATCTTCCTCACCACCCTTAGCCTCTAGCACATACTGAAGGATCAAAGTGACAGCAGCCCTAACATTTTTTGTTAGTTTTTTGTCAGTTTAAAATTCTACCAAATGTGTACACCAGTGGTGTAGAGTTAGTGTAAAAAAAACAGACTCAAAGGTGTTTGCACAGTTTATAGTAGTGTGCTGGGCTGCTGCCTGTGTAATTGGCTGACTACATTCCACCTGCCAGCTATGCTATTTGCCCTTGATTGCCTTTTTTCTGCTGTTTCCCTTTTTTTGTCTCTTTTCCCTTTCCAATTTCCACCCCTTTTAAGCCCTGAAGTGTGCTGTACATACATGAGACTCAAATCTGCACAATTCTGCTATTTCTTATTTTTTTTTTTCAGGCCCAGTGCATGTCGTGCACACCCGTTTAGCTAAAGTAAACACTTTTAAGCAGAACTGGCCCACTCCTGGACACGAACATGCTCTTCATTCCATGAAATAAGTCAATACACCCTCAGACATACCCCCTTCCTTAGCTGTGCTTAGCTAAAGGCGAACACGGGCCACTGAGCTCCAATGAGCTTACACCGAGCATGACACACTCCCTTTTGATATCATCTACTTCTCCTGCTTACATGATCATGTTAGAGCATCTACATGGTTAGGTGCCATTGGACAATTAGAAGGCTGACTATGTTTCTTCTAATTTTGTGATTCAGTACAAATCCCCTCATTTGCATACCCCACTGCCTTACACCGTAGCTACTGCACTACTACAGAGCTTTTCCCCTTAGCAACCACTGTTCCCTGGCATTGTTTTGATTCTGCACACTATTGACTATAGTAGCAAAATTCAGATTTCCCTTAAAATTGCTTTTTTACATTTTTTTTTTTCGGCACAATCCTGCTTGCATGCCACTGCCCTATGCTTAAACAGCCGAGATCGGCCCAAAAAAAAAAAAAAAAACTTTATTTTTATAAAATTAAGCTATTTTACACATCAATGACTGTATATTTGGCCATTGGCATGCCTAATACATATAATACATGCCTTTCTGGGAGTTGTCACACCTCCATTTTGTTATTTTTAGAAATGCATTCGGCTAGTAGCCGAACATATTTCTGCAAATAACACTGTTCTTGCATGGATATCTGCCTGCTTGCTGAATCACTAATTCACCGAATTTGCATGGTTTTCACCAGCAAATGAGGTAATTAGTATTAGGCAGTGGCGTCCATGCAAGAACAGTGTTGGAGTGCTCGTGCACATCCTGAGGCTTGTTTACTGGATCTCTCAGATGCAGTGTTCCGTGCAGTAATGCTTATACTATTCAGACACTTGTAAGTGTTACTGAATCCTGGAGATATATATCATTTAATAGAGTCTGGCAAGGAGTGATTTGATAAATATTTATAAATGTATCAATGATTATAATTATATTGCTAGTTTGGGTATTTCTAAGAATAATCATTTGTTATACACTAAGAATAATACATTTTAGTTGGTGAAAGACTGGCAGATCTATTGTGTGGCAGAAATTTATGGGAGAGCTTGTAAGTAGTGGGATAAGATTCCTTTTACGTATAAGGAAATTGCCTTCAATAAATGTTTGGGTATGAGACCTTGTTTTCTTTTGTAACAAGCTCTTTCATGGTCTTTTTATGCACTGAGCTTGTATTTAGAACATTAAACATTTAACACTGACAACAAATTATATTATTACAGAACCTTTATATATTCAGAATTCCATAGGAAAACTCCACCATTTACCACTAAATTCACAAGGCAATCTTTAAAGGTGTAAACTGCCAGAAAGAATTCCTGGAGATTAGGGCGTTGCACTCTTACTGTTCACACAGTTTAACTTCCTATCTTGAGAGTATAACATGGATTTTATATTCAGATTACCTGGTCTTCTTTAGAAATAGTCTCTCATTCTTCAGCTAATACTTTAATACAAAATATGTTTAATAATCCTTGCATATTTATATCTCTTAATTTTCTACCAGCTACCCCAGCAAGATATACTAGGAAGCTCTAGGATGTGAAATAGAAGTATTTCAAGATGAAATAACATTAAGAGGAATAATGTGTCTGTTAATCCAGGCTTAAATGCCTTATGTAAACTATACCCACAATTCTGAGCAACGCAACACAACACATAGAGGAACTTGGTTAAGGAGTTACAGGATTCCCATTTGATGGCTATATGCTAGCAATAAGGAAATCATATTCATTTCCTTCTTGTTGAGTTCCTACATTGGATTACTCACTTGGTAATCATAATCTTACCTTAATCACAATGCTGTTAGTTTTTTAGCTGAAAGGAAAATGATCTTAAGGGAAAGCTTATCACCTAGCTGTCCAGTGGCTCTTGTTAGCCCAGTGTCAGTGACATCTACACAGAATGCTAGAGGTATTGAGTTTGAGTCTCATATGAGAACAAATGTTTTCTTTTCACTTCTATGATTCTAACAGTCCCTTTCTGTGTGTGTGTGTGTGTGTGTGTGTGTGTGTGTGTGCGCGCGCGTGCACGTGCGTGTGCGTGTGCGTGTGCATGTGTGTGTGTGTGTGTGTGTGTGTGTGTGTGTGTGTGTGTGTGTGTGTGTGTGTTTGCAATTTGACCTTAATCACCATGTTGAGGGTTTCCTGAGTGAAAGAAAACAATTTCTTAAGGGAGAGATCAACACCTAAATGGCCAAAGGCTCTTGGTGGGCAAGACGCAATGAAGCCAGCATGGTATGTTGATGGTCTTGGGGTCAAGTCTGAAAATGAGAGCTAATATTTTTCCTTTCACTTCTAGTATTGAAAGTTGGCACTCGTGATGCCAAGTGCCAACACATGGAGGAAAAGGACTAAAAATACAAAAGAAGACTGAATACAAACATTGCTCTTATCCTTTAAACTTGTTTTTGTAGGGAGCTAGCCCCCTGCACCCAGCTGCCCCACCATACCACATACCATGTTCGAGATCACTGTCCCTTGGGGTAAAGGGAATATTAAGTGAAATGGGCATTTCATACTTAGTATATGTAAATCCTTTTTTCAGCCATTTAGTCTCCATATTCCCAGATTCACTAAAGTGGGTCCACACATTTTAAATGGTTACCAGTTATTACTCTTATCTATAGGCCAGTCCAACCTGAGCCTTTTTAAATCAGTGCTTTCTACAAGAGTATAGTCACCAGGAAATAGACTTCCTGTATATCCTGTACAGGAAATTTTCTTATACTCTGAAAATAAGTATACTCATCAGTATTTTCAGTTCAGTTTCTGAACTATTGGTACTGATGCATACCTAAAATAAAAGCAGCAAGATGGCATCCACAAGCTGGCTTGCTTAGCGAAATGGTCAGCATGGGATGTTCAGAGCTGAATTTATTAAGTGATGTTTGTAAAAATTATGAAAAATGTGAGGAATTTTCCATGTTTACAGTAATAATGCAAACATGCAGTGTGGTAGTTTCAAGCTTGTAGTGTTGCATGTTAACAGTAGGTGTTAGTTAAAACATTACATTAGAACGTAGTGGGTAACATTAAGACATTCTAAGATATAAATGCTGGTAAAGCTGTTTCAGCTGTTAGCTATACATTCATAGGTGCAGTAATTTCATAATAGATGTATGACCTACACATTTAGTTTTGAATTTAATATCAAAGGTGCCATCCGATCCAAAATACTAAGGTACACAGTCTTGATGCAGATACATATCATCTAACACACAGGGTTTTACATTAGACTTGGACACTTACAGATATATAGCTCATAGTCTAAAGTCTGATCATTGCTATAGTAATTTTCAACAAATTAAGTATGTTTTCTTTCATAAGTCTGCATAATAAAATCAACATCTATAAGCATACCTTTGATACTAATATGAGATTATAGCCCAATGTCTATCAAATAACTTTCATACATTTTTTTTTTTGTAATTCTCATCATTTATCAGATATTGCAAATCTTAAGAAGTGCATTTGCATTTCAGGATTTTGGAGAGAAATCTCTCAGGTTGCAAGTGCTTTTCCTGATGTAGAATATTTTAGGAAGCAAAGTGACTGATAAGCCTACTGATGCTCAAAATTGAATGAGTCAAGCTATGATTTAGGCCTCAAAACAAATGTAGTGACATACGATCAGTAAAGGCAAATCAGTAAATCAATCAATAAATCATAAAGCACTGCTATATAAATTACACCTGATGTACAGTGCACACAATGAAAATAACTGGAGAAGGATTATCTCAGTGGGGGTAGTTAGGACTGGCTTAGAGCTACTTGCAATATCAAAACAGAGGAGATAAAGCAGACCCAGGAATGTGGCTTGCTGCAGAGACTCTATAAGCTAAAAACAGGGTATGGGCAGCTGTAAAATCATCTACTGCATCAGTCCTTGTAAATACAGTTTCTTAATACCAAGATAGTTCATAAAACTGAATAACTCCTCCCTTTACAAAAGGTAACACAAATCTGGTGGTTGCTAGCTCTGGGTTTGTCTTTTTTATGTTTTGGTGTTCAGTCTTTTTGTTTTGGCTCTTGGTAATACATATGTAAAAACACTTTCATGTACATGTTATTAATGTAGTGGTATGTTTTGCTTCTACATTCAGACCATAAGAGAAGGGGCCAGTCTGCCTTTATGAGGCTTGAGATGATTCTCTGTTGAAATGTTGACACGCAAACTGCTGAATATCAAAAAGCCAAAAATAAAAACCAAAAACAAAAGAGAAAGACGAATCTTGAAAATCACTTTTCTTATAGGTTCATAGATTCAAAGTTGTGTACTAGGATAATGGCCATGGAGCCTTTACAAGTCTAGCCCACAAAAGTGCCCTGTCATCATGCCACCCGACATTAGTTCCCAGTACTTCTATCAAGTAGAGCCAATAGAGTGATCCCTGTGGTGATATTTCTATTACCCATCCACTCATCAAGATTTTTCTTGAAGAGGGACAGTGAGGTGCTCTGCTTGACATGTATGGGAAGTCTATTCCAGAGCATGGGCAGTCTCTGGGTGAGGAACCTGTCCCTCCAGCATGTTCTGTTGATTGTGGTAATGAGGTTGAGGTCTCTGGAACATGTGGTGTGGAGGAATTGGGATTTCTTTAAATGTAGCATTTCTAACAGAGCTGGGTCAGACATGGCTTTCTAAGTTAAGCAGAGATCACCTATAAGCAGGCGATATGAGAGAGAATTGCTGGAATCTTTTAAGTCTGTCCTTGTAGGACATGTGTTTAATGCCTAGGATCTTCTTTGAGAGGTACTTCTGTGGCCTCTCCAGCTGTTGCAGGTGTCTAGTGAGGTACATGCCAAATGGGGGATTATACTCAATGATTGGTCTAATGAGGGAAGAGTAGAGAGAGAGATGATGACCTTTCTTCCTGGATGCAAAACCCTTGGTAATGAGATGTGCCACATAGAAGGACTTTCTGACCACAGTGGCAATGTGGTGGTTGAAGGAGAAGTTGCTGTCAACCTGCATCCCTAGATCTCTTATAACACCTTCAGTGTTCAGTAGGCTCCCATTGATATGGTAATTAGTGGGAACTGAGTTTTTACCAAAGGGGATGACGATGCATTTTTTGGTGTTAAGCTTAAGGCCATGGTTTCGTCACCAATCATTGGTCTCAGTGAAGCATTTCTGTAGGCTGTCTGCATCATTTGGGGAGTTAATAATGGCTCCCAGCTTGCAGTCATCTGTGAACTTCGTCAGCCAGAGTCCCTTTGTGTTGGCCTGGACTTCTGAGAAGTAGATGCCGAACAGGAGAGGACCCAGGACCAATCCCTTGTGGGACTCCACTAATGACTGGTCTGCAGTCTGACTTTGAATTCACTACGTTCACACTGTGTGCTGTTATCTGTGAGCCAGTTTGCAATCCACCTAGTGATATAGGGTTTGATGCCTAGTTTAGTGAGTTTATCAATAATTCCCCAGTGAGGAATGGTATCAAAGGCCTTGGCCAGATTGAGGTAGGCTGCATGCACTGCCTTACCTTCATCCACAGCTCTGGTGACTGACTCAAGAGGTCAACCAGGTTGAGCTGCCATGATCTCCCGTTCGCAAAGCCAAATTGCAAGGCGTCCAGAGTTTGGAGATTTCCTATATCTTTGTTAATCAGATTCATGATGATGTGCTCCATAGCTTTACATATCAGATTCATTGGGCTAATGGGGCAATAATTCCCTGGGTCTGTAGTCGCTCCCCCTTTATGGAGAGGGATAACTGTAGCAGTGCGCCATTCAGTAGGGACAAAGCCTGAGGTGAGGCTGTGACTGAACAGGGCGCACAGATTTAGTGCCAGTTCACTTTGTAGTTCATGTAGAACACAGCCAGGGATATTATAAGGTCCCATCAAAGCTATATTATTGGCCTTGGACAATGCAGCTTTAACCTGGGATGCAGTAATGCTGGGTGCCTGGCATTCTTCCGGTATTGTGATTGATCTGCTGTTTGGGTAAATTTCTGTTGAGTGCCTATGCGAAGGTGGGTGTGTGGTTTGTGTTTTTATGTAAGAGGGGGTGTGAGACGGGTAAAGTTGGCACTGAATCTGTTGGCCAGTATGTTGGTAATATCCGCTAGTTCAGTATAGGAGGTACCATTGTACAGTAACTCAGAGCAAATCTGGGTATTGCCATGGAGGTTCTTGATATAATTACAAAAGGCTGTGTGATTGTTTTTAGTGTCTGCCACAATTCTACCTTCATAGCTGGCTTTAAAGGATTTGATGAGGGATCTCAACTTTTTTTTGAGGTTAATAAGAGAGTTTTTTCCAGTCTTGGGGCTTCACCTTTTTCTGCAAAAGTTTCTTTCTTCTGTTGTAGAGTTTATTAATGGCAGGGGACAACCATATTGGCTTCCTTTTTTTTGGAGGAGAGTGTCTTGGTTCTGTTGGATATGGCTAGTGCCATGCATTTATGTACATGTTCGTACAGTACATTGGTGTATGATTCAGCAGTCATGCATCTATTTTTCATTGGCATGGGTGTCATGAAGTTAGCCACCTCTGTTTTTAGGAGTCCAAAGTCAGGTTTGGAGACGTTTTTCAAGGTGGTTACCTTTGTGGGGGGGTGGGGGTGTGTGGATTTCCATGGTGATTAGTTTATGGTCAGATCTCACCAGGAAGGGATTGACTATTGGGGTAGAGAAACAGTCTCCCATGTTAGTAATAACCAGGTCCAGGATGTTGCTTCCTCTAGTGTGGGGGTCAGAATGAGCTGGTCCAGGGCATTGGAATTGATGAATTCCAGGAATCATTTGGCCAGTGTATTGGTTCTTGAGTAGTTTTCCCAGTTGAGGGAAGGCTAGTTGAAGTCTCCTAGTATGAGAGTGTTGGGTTGGACCTTGATAGATTCCAGGGTGCTTAGGAACATGGAGTGAGAGTCTAGGGACATGATTGGAGACCTATAGCAGGCTACGACCGGGATTGCTGTCTTACCCAATATTAGTTTTACCTGAAGTATCTCAGTTGCGTTATGCTGGGCTGCTAGTCTGGAGGTGTGCATATCCTTTATGACTATGGAGACACCACCACCTTTGAAGCTTCGGTCCACATTTTGGGACCGAAAGGTGTGGAATGAGTTATAGCCTGGTATCGCAGGTGTGCTTTCTGCTGCTTTAAACCAGGTCTCCATTACAGCACAAATGTCGATGTTCTCCATTTTGAGGAGTGCTTCAAGTGAGTGCATCTTTAGATTTAGACTTCTAGCATTGAGCAGCATGACCCTCAGATTGCATTTGTTTATAGCTGTTATGGTGGTAATGTGGTCTTTGGAACACCACCTAAATAAGGCACTATAAGGGATGGCAAGATCCTTAACCAGTACCAGGAAACCCAGGGGTGACAGATGCAGGCCATCTCTGGCAAAGATTTGAGGTCTGTCAATCATGTCATCCCAAGGAGACAGATACTGGATCCTCTTAGAATGAAACCAGAAACTTAGCCAGTTGTTGAAGTCAATCTTTTTTTGTTTGTACTGTGGTATCATTCTGGGTGATGGTAGGATACTGCTCAGGGCTAGGGTCATACCCGCCTGGGCCACATAATCTGAGAGCTCCACCATGCCTCTTTTCATGTAGTCCAGGGAGGTGCATCTCAGGTCGTTCACACCCACACAAACAATGACAGAGTCATACTTGTACTTGTTGTGGAGTGACCTGAGTGCATGTGTTATGTGCCGGATCCTGGCACCTGATAAACAGCTGACTGTTACCTTCTCCTTAAAACCTAGTGAGTCAGGACATCTGTGTGCCTCACTATTGAGTCACCTATGATTAGTGTATTGGACAAAGTGTTTAGCCTTAGGGGCTTAGGTTGAGTGGTACACTGTGGAGGTGAGCTATGAGTCCTGTGGTTTGTGCTGTGTTGTGGTGTTCCAGTGAGTTTCTGTCTGGGAGGTCTCTGCTGCTTGGGTAAATTTCTAGTGGGTTCCTACGCGAAGGTGGGTGTGTCATTTGTGTTTTTATGTGAGAGCTGTGTCAGTGGGTATTCTGGAGGGCCATGTGTTCCATGTGCTGTGGTGCAGGTGTTGACCTTCTCCTCCTGACCAGCTAGTTCAGTCTTGGCTGGGGAGTGCATAGCTTCCAGTTTTGTGATATAAGTGCATTTCTCACAAGTCTGAGTGTTGGGAGGTTAAAGGAGAGGGTTGTCAGTGTACATGAGGCAGTTGCTACACTGCCTCAGAATGCCCAAGTGTGCCAGTGTAATAGGAGAAAGCACAGGGAACTGCCATTTAATCATGCCAGGAGGGATGGTCATAACTACTAAGTACTGGAGCTATTTCTGTGAAGAATGACTAGTGCTGATAGCTCTTAGGTGTGGTATAAAAATTGCTACTAAAACCTGTTGAAGTACAAAGTTATTAGGCTATTTGAAGTTCAAGAGAGAGAAAGAACTAGTAAGATCTAAGGGAAAAACTGATCAGCAGACTTTCTGGCACCAGTAATAGTTTACTTCAACTCGGCACCGGCTTTTAAACCAGAAAGTTGAAATGGATGAAAAAACTTCCCAAACATTCAATAAACTACAATTTCTGGACCAGAAACCTCTCCTCTTGTAGTAGATAAGCTAGCTAGTGCTTACCACTCCCACTGATAAGCTAGAAAGCTTCCCTCCAACGCAGAAAGGCTTGGGAGTCTCAGAAGCTTACAAACAGTCCTCAATACAGCAAATCTGTATCTGGACTAGACTAGTTACAGGAACGGTGGGAAACAAGCGCAAATGTGGGCTTTTAAACCAGAAAGTTGAAGGGGATGGAAAAACTGCCCAAACAGCCAATAAACTACAGTTTCTGGGCCAGAAACCAATCCTCTTGTAGTAGATGGGCTACCTAGTGCTTACCACTCCCACTGATAAGCTAGAAGGTTTCCTTCCAACACAGAAAGGCTTGGAGGGCTCAAAAGCTTACAAACCATCCTGGATACAGCAAATCTGTATCTGCACTAAACTAGTTACAGGAAAGGGGGAAACAAGCTTAGAACTTTTTTTTTTACAGAAAAGTAGCTAAAATAGAAATAAAAACTATTCAAATGCAGTGCAAGTTATCACACTTGAGTGTGTAGCAATATTAAAGAAAATATAGTTTAAATAAATACAATTGCATTAAAAATGACTAAAAACCTGCAAAAAGCAGTAAATTAGGAAAAAAAATCAAACTGGAGGCACAAAGAGTATCAGAAAACAATGCCAGTAAATATATAAATAATTCAGTCAAGCAAAAATTAAGACAGTGCAAAACTCTGAACAGTTAAAAAGTGACAAAAATATGCTTATCAGCCCTATATTTCCAGATTGTTTAGAAGAACACTCAGTCAGAACAAAAGGAGATTCTAGCAATGGCAGATTCGAGCAACATTTTTTTTTTATAAAGTGGAAAGAGAGAAAGGAGGAACAGAATATAATTCAAGGTTAACAAACTAAGTGGGTTGGCCTTCTCAAATGTTATCTGTATATTAGAATAGGCTAATGGGCTAATGACACTAGACTGGGAGGAGTGTCCCAGATCAAATTTACAGTAAGGGCAGGCAACTGCAAAGTCACTAAGTATAACAACAAGACACCAACAGGAAAGAAGGGTAGGAGACTATACTACAGCTACTAGCTATTCACAAACAGAAAATACAACTATCAGTATGAAAAAGCAGTTTACAGTTAAGTAATTCAATAAAAATGCAATTGCCATAATGAAACACTATCTAGCAATGAAAATACAGTTAACACAGTATATAACAGTACACAAATGCAGTGAAATAGTAAAAAAAGCTTTATAACTGTGCACAATATAGTAGATGAGCTGCATAGCACAATTATAAGCATTGCAAAGTGAAATTCAATCAAATGAATGTAAGAAAAAACATATTCTGCTGTTGGAGTCTTAGGGAATTTCTGCTTTGTCACAGTGATGAATGACCACTCCACAGCCTGGGAAAACAAGTACAGCCCTCTGCAGACACAGGGATTAAATACCAGAAAAGACGTAAGAATCTAGAAGCTCAAATTACTACCCAGTCCTGCTAGCCCCTGCTCTTTCAACCGATCTCTCATGCTAGAGAATGTCAGGCAACCCTGTTACTCTCACTAACAGAGAAGACAAGACACTATCAGCAGAAGATGGCTGTCAGAAACACAGGAAACTCAGCAAACAAAATAACCAGGCCTGGATAACAGCAGGCCTCTATCCAGGCTATGCTACCTGACTAGAACACAGAAACCTCACAAAAATGCACAAAAAAGCACAGATAGAGCATTCAGAAACAGAAAATACAACTCTCAGTATGAAAAAGCAGTTTATAGTTAAGTAATTCAATAAAAATGCAATTACAGTAATGAAACACTATGTAGCAATGAAAATACAGTTAAAACAGTATAAAACAGTACACACATGCAGTCAAACAGTAAAAAAAGATTTATAACAGTGCAAAATGTAGTAAATTAGCTGTATACCACAATTATAAGTGTTAGAAATGCAATTCAATGAAATAAGTGTAAGAAATAACTTATATTTGTGGGAGTACATATATGTACTAACTCTGAACTGGCCATATGTTAAATAAAATCAAGAATTCAATACACAGGAGGTTCAGGTTCAAAAGTTTACTAGTGTACACCAGGAGGCAAAAAACGTACAAGTACAGAATTTTGTCTAACATGAAACAGGAAGCACACAATTTTATATAGTCTTTACATTCAAGCTGTGCCCACCTTACTGACGTGGTATGTCACAGGGCATCTACATCATTTTAGCTTACAGTCCTCTATTCATAAAAACTGCTGATGCTGTATATTTTAAAAAAGTTTTCCTCTGGTAACAATACGGCCTTGCTATCCACCTGGTCAGACATAATGTCTTTCTGTAAAGTTACTTCTTCAAGGTTTCACACCAGTTCGAATACAATAGCAGATTCAATCTTCTAATACACATCTTTGTTCACTGTAACACTTTCCCACCAGCTGCATGCTATCTTAGTAACACATATACAAGGCCAAATCATCCCAGCAGGAAAGAGCAGAAGATTTCATTATTTCACATATTTAATTTCCTGACCCAGCAGATAATCACTTGTGAAAAGCATAAACATTAAAACTTGCTAAGCTAGCAACTGCCAGGGACGGAGGTCAATTTGCTACAAGCCACACTGCAGTTTCAAAACTACTTGCATTTACACATTAATTCAGTGTTTTTGTTGTATCATTAATAGAATAAAATGTATTACATACTACTTTGCTTTTAAACTAGTGTTTCACATATATTAAATGCATATTTTTCTAACATTTTCCCTCCTTTTAATACTTTTTATTCTATTTTGAAGTATGCATAGTGTCATTTCATCTCCCAACCTCTTCCACTAAGGATTTTCAGCTAGGTGAGTCATTTGATCTATACTTCAGAAAAAATGTCATCTGAGATCAATTTTTTCAATCTCAATATATTGGTACAAAGTTTCAGTAACAGATACATCAATAAAATATTTGATTAGTCTTTTCATGCAGGGAATTCCACAGCAAACACATGCTCCTATTAGGAGTATACCCACACAAATGGCAATCAGAATATTCATTAGGATGGAACCCCACCCCCCGAATAGATTCTGGAAAAAGTCCGTCAGTGGGTTTGGGCCTGGTTCAGTCATGGCTGATACTTGCTGAATTACTTCTAGGTGATTGTTAATTTCATGCCTACTGTCTGGTATATACGCACAGCATTCTTCTTTGATAAGTGCGCACGTACCACCTCTCACCGCTAGAGTGAAGTCAAGAGCCATTCAATTTTGTAGCACAGCAGTTCTCATTGCATTCAGTTCATCAGTCACCAGTTCTAGGGCAGAGAAAGTCACATCACTCATTACTTCGAGAAGATTTGACAACTTCCTCAGCTCCCAGATCGATTTGACTGCTCCATATGCTGGGAATATTCCTGCCCAAGATATAACACTGTCACTCAAGTCCATATGAGTCAATTTACTTTTGTCTTTCACGTTATTATGGTCTTTCCAGCCAGCTTCAATCCGTCCAACTGGATTTACAGGTTTTTCGACTGGACCTTCAGGTTTTCGGGCTGTTTCTCTCACGTTTCGTATCTTACCCAAAGGTAATTCTGCAGTATGTCTTATTGCCGGAACCAGATAACCCAAAAAACAACTGCCGGACCAATTCTCAGGTAACCATTTATATGCCTTTTTCCCACAAATAAAATAACAGTTTTCTACTTTAGTACTAATACGCATTAACCCTGCATGAGACATTTTCTGATCTATAACTGACAATTGTTTAAACAAAACAGGATTCTTGTGAATGTCATTCATGGTTGTTTTCAGTGAGTTCAAATATGAGTCATAATTAGTATTGCAAAGAATATTGCCATTGCTATTCTTAATATAACACCGGTAAGATATGGTTGTTACAATTGCTCCAGCCCACCTGGAGTGTATCAGTTTTGTAAAAACATACAATTCCTTTTTGTGTAACAGGTAAAAATAAAGCTATTTTGTCCTGTGATCTCACAGTTCCTGTATCAAAGAGTAAATTCTCCCAAGTCTCATTTATCCCCAAAGGGACAGCAGACGTTATCAGCCCTCCATATGCTGTTGGTATAGCTGTACAAACCCAGCAATTTGAAATGTTCATAGTCTCTGCATATACACACTTCATGGCTAGGTATGTGTTAAAATTTGGATGCCAGTCTATAGACGTTTCGTCACGCCTTCCCACTTTCACTTGTGTGGTTGAGTGCAGGATAAACCACAACAAGAGGAAAATTGTCACAATTACAGTCAATAAATGTATACTCAACAAAATGATTATGCAACATCTCTGGGGTTGATCTAAATTTCTATTTGCTTTGTTTTTGGCCATCTTGGTCCTGTTGTATATCAGTCACAAAGTTTTTATCAAGTTGAAAGTTCTTTACCGGTTTGCAGTGTGTCAAATGAACCCAGGCCATCCTCTCAGCCACTCTGACTGCAGTAGGCGTTGCCAACAGTACCTGGTATGGCCCTTCCCACTTTGGACTCGCCTATTTCTTTCTTTTCGTCACTTTCAGCCAAACCCACGTCCCGGGGACCAAAACTGCTTCCACCGGTCTGGTCTGTTCCTTATCTGAAAAAGAGTTAAACTGCAAAACAGAATTATTTGTTAACAGTTTCCTCATATAACTAGCTAATGAACTGTCAGCCTCTTGTTCTGTGGGCATGAGAGCTTTCTACTGAGGCACATAATATGCTCTCCCAAAAATCATTTCAAAGGGAGTCAAACCCTTCACATTTGGAACCGTTCTCATACTCAGCAGTGCTAAAGGCAGACAGTGTACTCAATTCTTTTGGGTTTCTTCAACCAACTTCCTAAGTTTATTCTTAAGGGTACCATTGTACCTTTCCACCAGTCCTGCTGACTGTGGGTGGTAGGTGCAATGGTTCTTTAAGGAGATACCAAAAAATCTCCCAAGTTGCTGAATTGTCTGGTTCACAAAATGTGTGCCGTTGTCACTATAATCTGGAATGCCAAATCTATGGATTACTTCTTTTATCAGGGCTTTCGCCACTGTTGCTGTATCTGGATTTTTGGTTGGAAAAGCTTCTACCCACTTAGAAAACATATCTATGATGACTAAACAATATTTCTTCCCTTCACACTTACTCAATTCTATGAAATCCATACAAATAGTATGGAATGGATATGGTGGTATAGGAAAACTTCCTTGCTTAGGTTTAAATGCCCCTTGTGCATGATGCTTGTTACAAGTATGACAAGCTGCGCAACATTTTTTTGTATAATTTGTGAATCCGTATGTTTGGAATGTTCGGTTTACTAACTGTACCATCCCCCCTGTTGAGACATGGCACTGCCCATGGCTCAACAAAGCTGCATATCTAAATAAATTAGATGGCAATATCATTTTTTTTCCTTTGGAAATGTACAGTCCATTTTCAAGAATTGCACCTTGTTTTTCCCATTTCTGTTTTTCTGCTTTTGTAGTAAGTGTCTGCATTGTCTTTAACATGTCCAAATCTAAAATCTCAGAGGGTTATAATTCCTCATTCAAAAGTAAAGTTTCTGAGTCTGAGGCTGCTTGCTTTGCAGCTGCATCAGCTCATGCATTGCCTTTTGAAATCTTATCATGTTGTTTTGTATGAGCTACACATTTACAAATAGCTACTTTGGTAGGTAACTAAATAGATTCTAATAATTCCAAAATAAATTGCACATGATTAATTGGTTTTCCACTAGATGTTATCATTCCTCTATTTTTCCATTGTTGCGCAAATACATGTACTGTAGAAAAAGCATACTGACTATCAGTATATATGTTTACACATTTGTCTTTTGCTAAAGTACATGCCCGTGTCAAAGCTATCAATTCTGCTGCTTGTGCAGATAAGTTATGTGGTAAGGTTTGGGCTTCTAGAATTTCAGTATCTGTAACTACTGCATACCCCACTAGATTCTTTCCTGTAGGGTCCCTTCTGCATGAGCCGTCCACATAATATGTCACTTCGGCATCATCCAAAGGCATATCTGTGAGATCTTGTCTAGGCAAGGCTAACTGTTCAATTTCCTGCAGGCAGCTGTGCGGTGTGCCATCCGCAGGAGTTGGAAGTAATGTTGATGGATTTAATGTCGTACATTGTTCAATTGTCATATGAGGTTGGCTCAGCAGTATAGTCATACATGAAAGATGTCTAGCAGGAGAAAGATATGCTACTTTTTCTTGCAGTAAAATTATTGCGACTGCATGAGGCACTCTCAACATGAGAGGGTGGAATAACACCACTGAGGCCGAAGCCTGTACTGCCATTGCAGCTGCAAATACTGCCTGTACACAGTGAGGCAAAGATCGCACCACTGGGTCTAACTGTGATGAAAAATAGGCTATGGGGCATTGCTTATCCCCATGTTGTTACGTCAGCACTGATGTCATATATCCTTGTTTACAATCTATGGTTTGAAAGAACCGTTTGTGATAATTTGGGAGTCCTAAAACTAATGAAGAAGCTATTAACTGTTTCAACTTGCAGAAAGCTGTTTCTGCTTCAGTTGTTCATTGTAACAAATCTTGTGCTGCCATTGGCATTTTATATATCAAGTCAGTCAGCGGAGCAGATTCCAAAGCATAATTCGGTATCCAGCTCCGACAGAAATTAGTTGTACCCAAGAAGGACATAATTTCCTTCTTGGTTGCTGGTTTGGGTGCTTGCAAAATTGCTGTTTTTCTTTCCTTGTCTAATATTCTATCTTCATTGGATATCACATATCCTAGGTATCTAACTTGATTTTTTCCACATTTGTAACTTACTTTTGTTTACTTTGTGCCCTTGTGCTGCTAAAAATTTCAATAACACTACAGTATCCTCCCTGCATTGTTGCTGGGTGGGGGCTGCTAGCAAGATGTCATCTACGTAAAGTAGAATCTGACTACCTCCCGGTGGGGTAAACCCTGCCAGGTTGCTAGCCATTTCTTGTGCAAATATTGTTGGGCTCTCACAATATCCCTGTGGTAGTCGAGTATAAGTATACCTTTTACCCTGAAATGTAAATGCAAACCAATATTGACTATCAGGATGTATAGGTATCGAAAAGAAAGCATTACTGATATCTACCACAGAGAAATATTTTTGTTGTGGTTTTAAATCGTTTAACAAAGTATGTGGGTCTGGCACCGTAGGTGCTCTGGTTATTACTGCATTATTCACAGCTTGTAAATCTTGAACCATCCGCCATTCCCCATTTGCCTTTTTAACAGGAAATAGGGGTGTATTACATGGTGAATCAGGAGATTTTACCAATACTCCTTCTTTGAGTAATGCTGCTATTAAAGGCTTGATTCCTATTTCTGCATCTTTTCTCAAAGGATATTGTCTTTTCGGTGGCCTAAATGCTGATTTTGGTGTGATTGTAACTGGTCCTGCTGTTCGAATAAGTCCTATATCTGACTTTCCTGTTGTCCAAAGAGTCGGAATTTCACATAAGGCTTGTTCTTCTTCTTCTAATAAAAATGCTAATCAGCTGTCCTCACTGGATTGCAAGTGAACAGCTGGATGTGTCTGTGTCAACCAATTCAATTTTTGTTTCTGTATCCCTTGTTCTGACAGTTCTAAGTCAGTCTGTTTCTCCCATCTTGTCACCTTTTCTCCTAAGTCTGCCCATTTTACATTTTTATTCTTTGTCAAGCTGACATGTGGTAATCGATTTGATCTGTACAGTGCAAGGAATTCTTGAGGTAATGAACAGCTAACTACACTGTTCCCCTCAGTATCCCAGTACAAAGTACGCAATACTAATCTAGTTGCACGATTTCTGAACAATTCTTGCTCATACTCTCTATCAGGTCCTGGTGTAGTACAGTAGTATAGAGTACAGTGTAACAAATGCTGTCGATCCATGTCGAGGGAGGGGGTTTTACTGATGGCTACATTCATCAGTTCCTCGGTTACTGCCCCTGGACCAGTTGTAACTAAGTCCTGGCTGTACCAGTAAAATGTTTCACCCTCCGATCGCACTACAAAGGTATCCATTTGTCTCTGCACCTCCATACCTTGTACAGTTGGAACTACTGCTATGCCAAATATCTGCATAAGGTCCCTGCCCAATAGATTCACTGGACACTTTGCAGAAACAATAATTTTACTTCTTTGGGTCATACCTGAAACAGGGTCAGTTATTGCTATATCATGGGAAAGTGGTTCCCTGTATAGCTGTCCATTTGCAGCTTTTACCAGTATATAGTCAGGTGATTCGGAATGTTCTGGTAACTTGGAGGGATGTATCAGGGTCCGTGACGCTCCTGAGTCACACAGGAATTTAACTTCCCTTCCCTCCTCCAGAAGTGTGACTTCCGGTTTCGTATCTGCTAAGTAGAGCTCTAAGCTTAATAATGCTAAATCCAAAATTTCACTTTCTTCATCCTCCATATCTACTCGCACTTCCTCTATTCCTTCTATCACATTTACATTTGTTTTCTGTTTATTAACTTCTCCTGATGATTTCTGACTTTTGCATGATGCATCTTCACTATCCTATAGTCAGTTCTCATCTCCCTTATCCTCTGTAATTACCTTTTTATTCTGCTTACAATCCCTTGCTAGATGTCCCTTTTTCCCACACTTGAAGCATTCACCCCTCTTTTTCCTCTCTTCAAAATCTTCTGATCGTTTGTCAGACTGTTTATTTCCCTGGGCATTCTTCTTACCCTTTTTTTCCTGACTGTAACACAAATACTTCAGCTCCGTCTTCAGCAGTGAAGACTTGCGCCTTCTTTATCTTTTTGCTATTGAAATGTCTTTCAGCATGTCTAGCATATTCAAGTAAGGCTTGTAGCCTACCTGTTCGATGGTCTATCATATGCTTCATAATGAAGCTACTAATAGGTGCAATGCAACCTTTTAGAAATGCATTTTTTAATTGTTGTTCATACGGGGAATCATTTGTTTGGTTTTCAGGAACAGTCATACCGCTATGATTATTAAAACATTCCAATAATCTAGCATAATACCCATCTATTGTCTCATTTTCCTGTTGTATGCATTGATTAATGCAAGTCCAGTCTGCTCTAGGTTTCCATTTCTCAGAGATTCGGTCTGTAAGACCTTTCACTCTGTTGTCTAACTCTGCGTCACTATGTGGGAGTGGTTTGAGCTCTGCATTACAAGGATTCCAGGTGCCACAAATCATGTGCCAATCTGGACCTATAATTTGTCTTACTACTTTTTCTACTTCTTCCCCATTCAAGTGGTAACTCAACCTCATGCCTTGTAAATCTTCTAAAAATTTCGTAAAATTAACTTTCTGATGGGGGATTCCCTCAGTAGCTTTCCGGATATCCTCCGGTGTCCATGGTCTATATACTAAGAGTGTTGGGTCCTGCCCTTCCTGTCCTGCCTGAGGATTTGGGACCTCTATAAGTGGGCATATTTCTTCCTCACTCTCATCCTGTAGGTTTCTCTCTATTTGATATGATTCTGCATCCCTATGTATTTTACGTGTTCGGGACCTAGTTTTAATAGGATCTCTAACAAATGCTTGTGGTCTTGCTGAGACTTCAGGATAACGCGGAGGCGGACCAGCCTGTCCACACGCTTCATATCGTGAAAAGGGTAAAGGAGGGGGCAAGGGAGGAGGAGCTGTTGCTATTAATAAGTTATTATCTTCTTTGTCTAAAAATAATGTTTTCGAATTTTTAATCTTCTGTTCTCTACGATTTGCTTCCTCAATCCACCTGTGTGCCTGAGGAATACCTAATTGGTGTTGCTTTTTTACCTGGCCTCCCGCATCAGATTTAAGTTGCTTAAGGAGTTTAACTAGTGAAGTTTTATATAGTTTACCATCAAATGCATATTTGTTAACCCATTTCGCATAATACCTAACGTTATAGGAACGTTGTGATTGCATGTATTTTGCGTCTTCGGTTAGGGGAGGATCTCGCGATGTTTTAGTGCACTGATTTCCCATGGTAAAAGAAAATGTTACATAACCCTTCTTATCACGTGATATCAAGAGTTCAGTTCCTTTTCACAGTTTATCTAGAATAACTGCCTACCTTATTCTGTTACCCTGATCTATGACCAAATATACAGTACTTCCTTTTGTCACTGATCTGCATAACAAATCTTGACAACAATATACTGTAACCTAGTCCCTGATCTAAAACAGAAAAAAGGCAAAATCTTCCTACCTGAGCCTACGGTATTGAGTCGTCCAGGATCCGCTCTTCGGCCACAGATCAGGAAGTGGCTAGCCTCTTTAAACGACAATTCAGTTGGAGGTCTTTTCACCCAAGAAGAACCGTTTCGGTAACTTCTCCTGTACAGTATTCGACCACCGGTAGACTCTGATCTGCAGCTGTCCGAGGGATTTCCGGTCCGAAGGACCAAACTGTTAAATAAAATCAAGAATTCAATACACAGGAGGTTCAGGTTTAAAAGTTTACTAGTGTACACCAAGAGGCAAAAAACATACAAGTATAGAATTTTGTCTAACATGAAACAGGAAGCACACAATTTTATATAGTCTTTACATTCAAGCTGTGCCCACCTTACTGACGTGGTATGTCACAGGGCATCTACATCATTTTAGCTTACAGTCCTCTATTCATAAAAACTGCTGATTCTGTATATTTTAAAAAAGTTTTCCTCTGGTAACAATACGGCCTTGCTATCCACCTGGCCAGACATAATGTCTTTCTGTAAAGTTACTTCTTCAAGGTTTCACACCAGTTCAAATACAATAGCAGATTCAATCTTCTAATACACATCTTTGTTCACTGTAACACTTGCCCACCAGCTGCATGCTATCTTAGTAACACATATACAACGCCAAATCATCCCAGCAGGAAAGAGCAGAAGATTTCATTATTTCACATATTTAATTTCCTGACCCAGCAGATAATCACTTGTGAAAAGCATAAACATTAAAACTTGCTAAGCTAGCAACTGCCAGGGTCGGAGGTCAATTTGCTACATGCCACACTGCATTTTCAAAACTACTTGCATTTACACATGAATTCAGCCTTTTTGTTATATCATTAATAGAATAAAATGCATTACATACTACTTTGCTTTTAAACTAGTGTTTCACATATATTTAAATGCATATTTTTCTAACACCATACCTCATAGAAAAGGAAATATTCTGAAAAATGCCAGCTTAGAGTTAGTATATACAAGTCCTAACTTTCAGCCATTCAGTGTCCACATTTTCGGACTTGCTTGTGAGACCCTTTAAACCAAGTAAATTTGTGGCTGTCCACAGTTAGGAATATTAAAAATGTAACAAGATTACCTCACATAAGCCATGGAAATGGGTAAACAGATTGTCCCTTTTTTATATGTGTCCATTTTTTTAGGGCTGTGGGCTGAGCGTGTTAAGGCAAACCAACTATTCATTTTTAGGATCACAGGGTCATAGGAGGTTACTAAGCTATCAACCTGGAGGTCATTTCAAGCCTAGCTGTTTCATCCCAATATAATAGCATAGATACTGTAGTCAATATGCAGGAATGTATTTATTAATGATTGCCATGTCCAGAGGGTTGTGGGCACTATCCCTGGTAAGAATTTATGGTGCCCCATTCACTCATCCAGGTTCCTTTTGAGCAGTGTCATAGAGGTGCTCTGTTTCACATGAATTGCTAGCCTAGTCCAAGATGTGGCAGTTGCTAGGAAACAAATCTGTCCCACCATCATGCCCTATTCAAGTTGCAGGCCATATTTACACCCATAGAATGGGTAGCTCTAGTCCCATTTGATACGAATATACAGCAAATTAACTGTATTTGGGTTAGATATTGCTCTGTAAGCCAGGTATAATTCTCCCCTAAAAAGTCTATACAATACTGAGTATAGTGACAGGGACTTTAGTCAAGTCTATGTAAGGCACATGCTGGAGTCCCTTGATCTTCTTAGTTAGAAACCTCTGAGGTCTCTCCAATTGCTGCAGGTGCTTTGTATGGTACATGCCAAAAGGGGTATTATACTCAATTATGGGCCTGATTAGTGTTGAGTATAGAGGGGGTGATAACCTCCTTTGCTCTAGAGGTGATGCCTTTGCTAATCAAGTATGTTACATAGAAAGCCTTCCTTACTACAGTAGATACGTGGTGGTCAAAGTTAATATAACAGTCTACTTGTGATTCCAGATCTCTTACCACTTCGTAGGTACATGGGGTATTGTTGTTAATTTGACAGTATGAAGGGACATTGTTTTTACTGAAGGGAATGATGATGCATTTCTCTGAATTCAGTTTAAGACAATGACTAAGACACCAGTCACTGGTTTGTGTAAGACCATCCTGAAGTATACTGACATCATTTGGGGATTCAATAATTGCACCCGGTTTGCAGTCATTTGCATACTTGGTCAGCCACAACCCCTTAGTTTTGGCCTGAACTTCTGAGAAGTATATACTGAACAGTAGGGGGCCCAGCACTGACCCTTGTGGCACCCGCTGGTGACAGGTCTGCTGGTTGATGTAGAGTCACCCACTTTGATAGTGTGTGACTGGTTTGTGAGGCAGTTGGCAACCCATCTTACAACAAAGGGGTTTACATTCAGTTTTCCAAGTTTATTGGTAATTCCTGAGTGTGGGATTGTGCCAAAGGCCTTTATCAAGTAAATGTACGCTGTGTGCACAGATTATCCATTGTCAATGGTTTTGGTCAGATTTTTGAAGAAATCCACCAGGTTTAAAAGGCAGGATCTGCCCTTGACAAAGCCTTCTGGGTCTATAATTCCCTGGGTCTGTTGTTAAGCCACCTCTGTGGAGGGGAATAACTGTTGCTATTCTCCATTTCACAGGAACAAAGCCAGTGGTTAGGCTGTGATTGAATAGAGTACTTAACAGTCATGCTAGCCATGTTTTAATTTGTCTTGAAGATAGCCTGAAATGCCATCTGGTCCCATAGAAGCCATGTTTTTTGCCTTAGACAAGGCTTTAATGACCTGTTCTTCAGATATATAGGGTGGAGTGGAAGTTGGGAGCAAGATTTGTGATACGTTTGCATGGGATAAGGGAGTGAAATTTTTGTCATAGCTGTCTGCTAGCAGGTTTGCTATCTCTGCGGGATCAGTGTGCATGATACTGTTAGTCACTAGTTCATTACATGATTGTAGTCACTAGTTCGGTACATGCTTGGATCCTACCTTTAAGCTATGCACATAGCTGTAAAAGGCCTTATGATTATCATTGGCTACAATTGCTAAGTTTTCTCAACATTACCATTAGAGGATTTGACATGTTGTCTTATTTGCCTGTTGACGCTGAGGAGGGTGTATTCCATTGTTGGGGGCTCACCTTAGTTTTCTTAGACAGCAACTTTTTGCATTTGTTGTAAAGTTTGTTGATGTTGCCTTCTTTTTACATGGGGCTCTGGCTTTGATTTTCTCTGGAACAGCCAAATCTATACACTTATACAAGTGATTGTACAGGGCTTTAGGGTAAGCTTTGGTGTAGTTATCACTTCCAGCTGGGGATGGGGCTTGGAATGCATTTATACCTATCCCTAGGAGGATATAGTTTGCTTTGGTGATGTTTTTTAGTCTGATTTCACCTTTTATGACTTCTGGTGTTAGTGCCAGTTTGAAGAAGACTGATTTGTCCTTAGATTTAACTAATGGGGGCCCAAAAGTTGCAGTGGTTCATCTGTTTGTCATGTCAGTAAGGACCAGATCTAGTATGTCTGTTCCTCTTGTTGGGGTTTGAACAATTTAGTCCAGGGCATTTGAGTTAACAAAGTCAATGAACTTTTGCACTACTCCACTAGTGAGTTAGGGCTAGAGTAGGTTTCCCAGTTGATGGTAGGATAATTGAAATCCCCCATGACTAGAGTGTTTGGCAATATTTGGATTGACTCCAGTTTGGTCAAGTAGACCTCATGGGCATCATGATCCATGGAGGGGGAATCTATAATTGCTATTACTTGAATGGGGGTCTTACTCACAGTAATCTAAATTTGGAGTAACTCCATGGAGTTGTCCAGTCTAACTAGTTGGGAGATTAATTTATCTCTAATATAGATAGAAATACCACTCCTTTGGTTTTCACACATTTGTTTTGCAGTCTGAAGGTGTAGAAGACATTGTAGCGTTGCAAGGCTGGGGTACTGTCTGAGGCCCAGGTGTGAGCTGCTTGTTTTGTAACAAGCTAGTCCCAGGTCCTACCACTCCTTTGATTTACTGTGCGACCTTCTACACCCTGAGGCTATGTTCCAGTGTTAGATTTGATGAAGTTAAAACTCCTCATTGTAGATTTGATAAAGTCCTTGGATGAAAGCATTTTTCTAAGACAAATAAAGACAGATTATTTGAAAAGAATGGAATGCTCAGACGTATCTTGTGTTTTTTTCCTTGAGACTAAGTAATGGTTATATTTTTCTGAGCTCTTCTACATTTACTTGGTTTTGATTTGCTGAGATCTATTTTAACAGGCAGTGTGCCTAAGTATTCAAAAGGAAACTATTTCCAAACATTAAGATCCTAATCAGATTAAGGTTAGCACCAACTTGGCGTTGCACCCTTTTTCTTGCTACTTTACAAACATTTAAGACAATCTGATGTTTGGTCTCCATTTGAGTCATGGAAACTTCAAGACTGAAACTGTGCATCAGTGCAGCAGCAACTACTAAAGGTACATTTAACACATCAGCAGCTGAGCATATTCAGAAGGTCTGTCCTCAGGATACTGTTTGTTTTTTGACTATTTTTGTTCTGTGATTTAAAAACCTATAGATGGTATTCACAGTCATTACATAAATGTGTTAAGGTTATCTGCGCTGTCTGCAAATTAGCACAGCTAAGCTGTGATTCATAGAGGCCACTTATTCTTACCTAGGATCACCACAAATAGGCCTATTCAAATGGAGTACTAATGAGATGTAAAATGACATATGCTAATGAAGTATTCTTAGGGCTATTTGTGATTCATAGTGGAAATTTCCCACTTTTCCATGCCATCTGCAGATACAGTATACAAAGAGGAGTCTCGCCAATCCTATCTACTTTGCAGTCTGTGAAAATGTTGACACTTGCCATTAGCCTTGGTATTTCCAGGTGTGAGCTGCTTGTCTTGGCTGAGCCAAAACCATTTGCACCCAGTGGCACTCACTGGCCAAGAAGGCAGAGATATAGGTGGAGGATAACTCATTATAACTTTGGGAATCAGGAGATACTTGATAGGTTCAGAGTGGACAGGAACATTCTAAGGGTCTTAGTGAGTATGTCTGAGCCCCATGGTGCTATTGAAGAAATACATGGACTTCCTATCCTTGTGTGTATGGATAGCTGTCACTATACTTGCCAAGGGGACATTCCAGAGACAGACTGATGACATGCTGGGTATCTCACAGACTTCTGCCTCCAGGATTCTCTGGCAGTTCCTCGATGTACTCTTGTAACATGTAGATCAATACAACTATTTTTCAATGTCACCTTAGGACCAAGCCAGGATTATGCATGCCTTTATGGGTTGCCACATTTTCTTGAAGAGTTAAGTGCTATAGATTGCACCCATACTGCAATGAGAGCTCCTTCTGGTTCACGGGAGAGCTGTACCACAATACAAGGGCTAGCATTCCATCAATTGCCAGGTAATGTGTGAAGCATGGGATGCATCACCAATGTCTCTCCTCAGCATCATGGCAGTGCACAGAATTCCCAAATCTCGTGCATTAACTTACTCAACCACCTCTTCCTGCATGGTAGGATGCCAAGTGGTTTTCTTGTTGGTAATTTGTTTTACATTTTTTCTATTGTATTTAAGTAGTTATTCATGTTAAAATGTATTGCTATTTTTTTAATTTAAGAACAATTACTCATTATTGTTTGTCAAAGTCATGTTTGAGATCACAGTGACTCTTGTTCAGTGATGTGGTAAGGCATTATTTAGATAATGACCACAATTTTAACTGTTTTGTGCTATAAATTCTGCTGAGGTGGTGTACCTAAGTATGCATGTAGTGAATGTCCTCAGGTGAGTTCATATCTTGCATTTGAATAAAAAAGTATCATATTGTATATAATGTTTTCCTCAGTTTAAAGTATATTTGTTGAGGTACTGTACATCACATTATTTTATTTTGTCATACACCTACTTGATGCAGCTGATACTAAAGGAAATGATCTAACAGTGCTGCAGGAACATGATCAGGACTTTGAATGTGAGTTCCTGATAGGTGTAGATGAATGCTGATAAGGCCTGCATAAAATCTGTTGTGCTTATTCTTCCTCACTAATTACTGTATTTACTTGAGAAGCACTCGTAGTATCGTTTGATCTGCCCCATGTGTCTAGATTGTATCCCATCCTCTTCCACTGCTAAGACTGGCACCTACTTAAATCCTAACTAGTGTACAAATGAAGGGAGCCATGATTGCTTGGTGTGCCACCAACATTTGTATCAGTGTGATCATGGCATTATCCCTACTTTGGAAATCCTCATGCATACCCTGTAGGACTCTAACCATTTCCAGCTGACTTTATGTATCAATACTGTGAGACCTAGCATGTCACAGCACATTTGCTGCTGAGCAGACAATGCTTTCCATTTTCCTGGAGTAACTGTAACAAAGTCCTGCACCTTGCTTCTCTTTGTAAATGTATCACTGTTTTATATTAAATTACAATATTTTTATGAACTTTTCCTTACTTTAAGAAGTCCACACTTTCCTAACTCATTTGCTAACTCATGTAATCATAGACAAATACGGTGGTGTTACACTATTTCATATAGATTCAATAGATTCACACATTTTATATGCAAATCAAGCCCTTATATGGTTATCTCTATGAACTGCAATAATACACAAATATGTAAGGCCACTTATGGATGTCTGTCGTTCATGATCCGTACAGCAGCAGAGTTCACAACAGCCCTCAACATTCCCCAGTATGCCCTGGGAATGTGCTGATATCCTGAGATATGCTCAGATCTGAATATATTAAAAAATGAAGTCACATGAATTATAGTTTTCTAAAGCATGAAGTGTAATTTATGTCCATCTAACATTACCTGGCATACCTTCACACCTCAAACCATTCAATATTATTCAGTGTTGGTAATCACACACATAGGAATTTATAACCCCCCAAAACATAACATACTGCTGATGATACAGTGCAAGAATAAATGACATTCAGGTGTTATACTTCCAAAAAGATAGCCAATGTGATGTACAGCAACAATAGTAATTATAAGTAATAAAAAAGAAAAGTGATGATTGCATACTGTTTTATAGACCATATAAATGAAATATGAATGTATTCCTTAAAGACATGCATGTGACAAAGCATTTTTGGCTAAACCATCCTTTATAATATTAACAGTACATGTTCTAATGCTCCTGATGGTTAAATGAGTTTGGTTAAGGTGGTGTCACACCCTACAGAGAATCAATCTAAACCTGTGAACCACAGCCCTATTTATACTTTTTTCATTTTGGTTTTGGCAATTCTAATGCTGGCAGCACCTGCATAGGCACAAGGCCACATTCCAAGCTGTCCTGATAAGGACACCAAAATTATAGTCTACCTTTTCTGGGACTCATGTCTGGAAAATGTCAAGGCATGTACAAGAGGTTCCGACTGGAAAAATTAGACATCTGTCAGGATTTGGGTGAGCACCTGGAATCCTTAACTAGGATTACCTGCTCTGGCCAACAGTTCCATCATGGATACAACAGCCTTCTGAAGCACAGACCTGACCAACTGGCTGAGTAGGTTGACCAGGTAGAGGCAAGAAGGACAGAAATCAAGAGTATGTATTAAAATATTTCTTTTCCCTATGGATCTAATTAAATATAAGTTAAACATAGGTTTAAAAAATCTAAGAGGGTTGCATCATTAAAAGTGTTTGATAAAATAAATGTATGCACCTGCAAAAATGTAGCTGTAATGTTATTATAATGCTGCAAAAGAAAGCATAAACTTATCTGTACACACAACTGCATGTGTATACAAACATATGGAACATTTGGGTAATAACATAACTGTCTGTATGAATACAAATGTAACATATGTTTGAGTAAAATAATAATCTGCATAAATATGTCTGTAAATGCTTGCCTTAAGTTTTTCAAGTGTGACTGCATCCACAATATATGGCTTTCATGAAGTACTTTGTATGTATGTACTTAACAATTTACTTTAGGTACTTTATGCTTTCACCCTAAGTGGACATGTTTTTCAAAATGCCTTCAGTTTTACTTATTCAGCACTAATATCCTGTGCTTAACTTATATGCATATACATGTAGCATCGCTTCTTAGGAATGACTGCTATGTAGCTGCAAACTCCCTATGAATACCACCTCATATCTCCAAAATGATTGAACATTTATTCATGAAACGTTCAGGGAATTTTTACAGTATAGTTATCCATAAAACATAAAACATAATCCATACCCTCAAAAAAGACAAATGAGGCAACTGCATCTTGAATTTTAATAATTAAAAAAATATGCTTCAACATATGCAAGAATGAAAAGATAACCTTTATACAGAAACAATTATTTTAAAGCTACAGTCACTCCAACATGACAGATTTATGTTTATTTTGGTACCATTTCTTTATTTTAGTTTGAAAAGAGTGGAAAATGACACACTTGCATTTAGGCAATTGTTTTGTAAATGTATCATACTTCTGATTTACAAAGGACATTCTGGCCTGAATTCTACCTTAACTTCAACTACACTACTTCAAATATTCTTAAGGAATTTATTTTGTTTTACTTAGCCCCAAAAACGTAGGCAAGAGAATCTCACAATAGGTCATGCCTCTCAGAGCATCTAAATGTGCACATTATGTACAAAAATGACAGCCATTTTATTTATTTGTTTATTTATTTACATATGTATGTATTTATGTGTGCATGTATTTATTTATTTATTATGTGAAACAACAATGAATGGCAAAGCCAGAGAATCCAGTGGCTACAGAAGACTACTGGCAGTACCCAATAATAAAGGATGATTTCTTTGTGACCATATACAGTATTATAGTCTATTTTTCATAATGATATATCATGACCTTCAGATAAAAAAACTACACTAAGCTTGTCCTTACAACTTCTTGTAGGTCAATTCACTGCACATCAGTCTAAACTGGATGAACAAAAGTCCAGTTACAAAAGACTTCTATTTTCAGAAGAAATACAAATGTTTTAACTTGTGATGTAATGACAATGCAGTAAAGATATACTGTAGGCCATTATTGTCCTCATCATACTGAGCAGAATTTCACCACAGGATCCACAATAAAAAACAATTGTAATGCAAAATGCCAGACCGGCAGTTAAGACACATGAACTAAAGTGACAGGATGTCTATGTCACATTTAGAGATTTCATTGCAAAACTTTCATTCAGTTGCAATACACTCTTAAAGCTGCAGTTCATGCCTTATAGCTTCAAGTGCAGGACACCTCTGAATTTTTCACTTGAAAGCATTTTAATGTACTCATGATATTTTATACCTGAAATAATAAATTATAACAATAAATAATAAATTATATGGGATTGATACTTTTGTCATAATGAGAACTGTATTTACATGACCTTTTGTGCTAAGGTCAGAAAGTCATCAGATCGGAACCAAGCACAGTGATAGACTGTAACAATAATAGTCCTCTGAATAGCTGGAATTACTAGATGTTTATAAATTAAGCTATATCCCAGTTCCCTAAAGGCAGTTCACAATAATACATTTCAGAGACTTGTAACAAGACACTTGGGTATAAAATACATTCATAGTGGCCCAATGGAATATATTATTTCTTAGATGGTATACTACCTTTGACTGAGAAAAATCACATAAATATAATGGTCATGTTGCTCTTCAAAAGACACTCCCTGGGATTCACAAGCTTCATGCAAGAATAAGACTATTATTGCATGGAGTGGTTCGTGTCCATTTAGAATAGCAGTGCACCTTGCATATGCATGAATGCACGCTGCTGTTTAATCCAAATGGACATGAAACATGAACAAGCACAGGGGGCATGTGTCAGCAGTGCCTGCACATGTAACATGCCCCCTTCACTCAGAAAGTGCCATACGGCACTTTGTGACACAGAGTGTCAATGTACATAATATTAGAGCCTGGCTATAATATTATATACTAAACCAGTGTCTGCAGACACGGAAATGTAAGTAGCTAACATTTCAGTGTCCACAGATACTGAAATAAAAAGAAAAGAAAACACAAACACACCTAGAAGGCAGCAGCCTTCAAGTGCACACCCACAAATGTATACACTCTTGCCCTACATGCATGGAAGCAGTATGGCAAGAGGAAAGCAATAAAAATACAAAAAATTTATTTTTTTCGTTAAATAAATCTGAAATTTAAGCGGTGCGCAGCTTGTTTGTACGGCACACCACTATGCTTAGTCTGTCTGAAATCCTGAAAATGATAGACAAGTGCTACTGTGAAAAAAGACATCATCAAGCTGCTGTAGTGTAGTGGTACTGCCATGGTTTACCATGTAGAGCATGCTTGGTTCAAAACTGCCAACTTATTTAACAAGTTTTTAAGGAATTTGAATGATAGATGTCAATCATATGGCTCATGTATAGCATAGTAGGAGTGGGAAAATGTAAAAAATACTATAAATTTAATGAAAAAAAATAGATTTAAGCAATTCAGGTGTGATTAATGTATCATGAATCTCCATACAGCTGCTGCAGAGAGTTCCCAGAATGTCGAGGCTCATGCCCAGCAACTGGCCCAGCTGCGTCGGCATTATGGTGAGTACAGAATACCTCCTAATATTAGCAGTAAGAAATCAAACATACAGTAATGTTAGTACTGCCTATATGTATGCATATATATATATATATATATATATATATATATATATATATATATACATATATATATATATACATATCTAATTGTGCTGTAAAAGTCAGGAATAAATGCCTGTGTCAGGCTGCCAGCATTACAATGGAGTATTTCCAGCTGCTGTGTAATACAGATGTCAGTAGCAAAAAAGGTACAATATGCAGGAGAGAATATTAGAATATGCATGAGTGTGTCTGAGTGAACCTGCCAAGAAAGTGCCATGTCAGGGCTACTGTAACACTTAGAAATGAAAAGCATTCCCCTGTGCAGATCATGCAGGAAAAGTAATTTTGTATTTCTGAGTTGTACACAGATATGTATGTCAAAACTAATAAAGGTGATCCCAAACACTGGTGTGTGTCATCTTACTTGTACCTGAAAAATAGAAATGTGTATGTTCTGCAGAATGCATTAACTGAGGTGAACTGCTTTAGCACTGCTTGTCTGCATACTTTAGAATGAGCATGTCAAATAACTGAAAAAGGCAAAAGTACATATTTCCATCAGAATGTCTTTTACTTGTGTGTCTGCCAGCATTGTCATTTGTTATCCTTTCAATTTCAGCTGTATGCAGCTGTGAATGTACTGAAAAAACGTATAAGGCTAACAGGTGTAGACTTAAAATCTACACTGTGTACTCAGGAATCTAAATTTCAGTATGTAGTTGTAAAACAGTCAAATGTGCAATTTAGCTAATGTGCACATGTTTCTCAAACAGTGGCACCAATGTCTGTTGTGTATGCATAATTTGTACTGAAAATGGGAAACAAATAATGCAACATGTGATAATAAAAATACCATGCAAAAAAATATATATACTAGATAGAAATGTTACAAGCAATACATAGCACTTCCCCCATAGCTCAGTCTGATAAGGACTAGGCCTGTATTTCAATTTTGCACAACCCCCATGCTTTGAATCCAGGGACCGCCACTAACATGTCAGTCTGGTTCTACAGTTGTAAACTGCAATATGAATAGAAAAAGTAATGTACTGCAACACATATATTTTCTGCACAGGGCACACAGGCAAAGAAATCTGAATAGAAATACTAGTATGATGTGTATAATTATGAACAGTGTACAATTGTTGTGTTGATCAGCCCCAGTCCTACAAATAGATGCAAGCTAGACATCCACACTCTGCAGTCTGGCCCAGATGAGTTCCTCAAGTGTCACGCTGTTGTGGATAGTTTCCCCGGTTGCCAAGAAATCTGCACACAGAGAATGTCACAGTAGATGTATATCAAAGGCACAACACACACTCCAGGGCCTGCAACTAATATGTGAATCTGAAATATGTGTGGAAACAGAAATGTAATGAGCACACAATTCATCTGCATAGGGCCCACAGTTAAATAAATCAGTATAGAAACAGGTATGATGTGTATAACTTAAATAAGGGTACAATTGCTCTGTTGATGTCTAAAGCTGTTGATGTGCTATAGCAGCCCCATGGCCCAGGGAGAGTGTAAGTGTGGTCAGAATGTAGAATAGTGAATAGTAGTGTACTGACAAATATACTTGATAGCAGTTGTCAATTGAATCTGTTCCCTTCCTCCACCACTTAACTGATCCAACCATCACACTGAAACCAGCATGGGTATGTTCCTAAACAAATGTCTACTGTTGGGACCGTTGTTCCATCTGGTTTATCATTGTTTAAATTGTGTGCACACTAATATTTCTTATTGAATAATCATTGTTATTGCCTGCCTGACATACCACTAACTGGCATGCTGTTGCAACTCTGAATGCCATTCCATATATGCATAGGTTCTGTTTGCTAGGGCACTGTTATAATTGCACTGTTTTAGGTAAATGGAAATATGCATGCATGCTATTTTGACTAATGTTGTAATGTGTTGTGCCTGACTAACCAATATTCCTTGTTAATTTCCACACCATAGCACATATCCGCATGGATCTGCCTCTCCCACCCCACCTGGCTGAGGCACCAGGTCTCAGCACATCTGGGACCCAGCCCAGACCTCCCTCATCTGCTGGTCCTGCACCACCCATGGGTGGAACCACTGCAGGGGACATGGCTCACCCCCCCTGCAAGTGGGCATGGTAAGGATGTTGTCACCCCGGATGAGGTCGGTGGCATGGTGCACAGTGTCATCCAGATGGAGCTGGATGAATGCTTGCATCAGGTGGAGGGCAGGCTGGTGCAGCTAGAGGGGTAGGTGGCCCCTCCAGCCCAGCCCCAACAAAGCCACCTTTGGGGCTGTGAAGGAGTAGTGATGACTGCCATCGGGTGGGAACATCAGTGCCACTACTACCAAATCAGAGGCTCATGAGCCTCTGATTCCCAATCACCCTCTCCATCAAGGTGTTTACCCCATGTTTCATACACCACCCTTGTCTGCTCTCGTCTGCCATGTCTGTCTGAAAATGCAACCTCTCCTACCAAACCTCCCTCACCACACTTACCTATAATCCTTCCTTAACATACCACTCTCACCTTAAAAAAAAGGGGGGCATCTGTCCCAAAAAAAATCACGTCCCATACATAGCTCTGACTTTTGCCCAGAGGCATGTACCCATCACACAATCTAACCCTATCAATCATCCATATTGTATGATGCCCACACACTTCCTTGTAGAGTGTGAGGCTCCAAATTCTCAACTGCCCACATTGAAAGCAACTCCTGCTGCCAAAGAAATGCAGACTTATGGTCCTTTCCTACACCCGTCCTGCACATCCCTACCTGTTTCTCCTCTTATTTTCCCCCTGATTGCCACAGTTTCACCACTTTCCTATCTCCCTTTTTTATTTTCTTTATTTGAAATTAGCACAGGTTTAAGCGGCCGTAAGTGACCATAAGTGGGCATAAGCGAAGCTGAGCTCACATAAGCATTGCTTAGCTCTATGCAAACCCACTTACAACTGCTTTAAAGTGCCTTAATCACTCTGTCTCCAACAGCCTCTGTTCTGCCCAGCAACAAAATAATCAGCCCTTGCAAGTCTCAAACACAAGACCCTGCACACTATAGCCAAAATGCTTCACCACTAAGCCATTTGAGATGCACACACATTTGATGTTTTGTTAAACATATCATGCAACACAGTCATTCAACAGTAGGGAAAATGTATTTATATATGTAGATGTATGTATGTATGTGTGTGTACATATATATATATATATATATATATATATATATATATATATATATATGTATTTATATATATATATATATATATATATATATATATATATATATATATATATTCATGCATGTGTATTGTGTTCGCACATTGGATCTACACTCTGAATCTCTCACTGCAAAACATCTGACCAAAGGCACTGTTAATTGGTTGAAGGGGCCCAAAATAAGTATCTCTTGTAATTATTGACATCATCCCCTCCTCCACAGCTGAACAGCTCTGCCTTGCAACACAATAACCAACCCTTGAAAGTCTCACACCCAGGACCCTGCACAACATAGCCACAACATATTAACAGTAAGCCATCTCAGCTGTAAGATGTCAGGATGATATCACTAACATATCATGCAGAACAGTCTGTCTACCATAGGGAATGTACAATGTGGAAGCAGTAAACATTCCAGTGATACATATGCACACACACACACACACACACACACACACACACACACACACACACACACACACACACATATATATATATATATATATATATATATATATATATATATATATATATATATATATATATATATATACACATACATACACATATAAATATATTACTACTTATAGATATGTATAAGAAGAGTATATATAGAGGGTGCAGAGCATATCAAACAGCCAGTATTCCTACAGTTGCCACCTTTTAAAATCACCAGTGTTAGATTCTTTCATACAAAAGACAATTATTGCATGAAACATATGCCCACAGACAATGCAAAGGACATGACACCACACACAAGTTTGCATACATAGAAATGTTTATTTGTGTACTATTTCAGTTGTATATGCTATTTCTTATAGCAATTAGGTGTTTGAAATACATAATAGAGTAGTGCAACTCTCAAACAAAACATCTGATACAGTAATCTGAGACTGAAAACATAACATATGTTGCTGCCCATGCTAAGGCCTTCAAGTAGTACAACAGTAAAAAAACACCTGCCTTGAAGATAAGAACCAATCATCACTTATTAATTACTGATGTAATTCAGCACCCTCCAATTACACTCTGTACTCAACCCCTAGGGGGAAAAGTATTAGTTGTCACAATGTAAATGTATCTGTTACATAACAATGCTTAACTTAAAATGTCACTATCACACTGACAAACAGAACTGTGTGTAAGACAGTAAGCTCTATTCCACCACTGTTCCCATGGTGAAACATATGAAAATGTACAACCATATACCTTAATGTGCCTTACTACTGATATCCCTCACATGTTGTAACAGCCTAGGTTAAAAACAATTTATACCCCTCCCTCATAAAATGTCTTACAAGGCCATATAACAGTGTTTTACATACACTGACCTCTGGACTGTACAAGGTCACACACATTTTATTCAGCTGTAGCCCTCATATATATGGACCCTACCCCACAATTTGTGTGGGAGTCCACATCATCACTGGAATGATAGCAGGAATGCCAGCACTCAATAATGATAGGCCACTACTTAACAACCTCTTACTGCATGACAGCTGTAGAAAGCCTGGTATATAGGAGGAGCACAGAGGCTGTAACACAGGGTCATATTTGCAATATTGCTGTTATACACTGTGGAAGTTGCTGGTGTTTCATGATTGCTTGCAACATAACCTTACTCAGGAATTTGAAGTCAGAAACACAAATGGATGTTGCCATGTACTGATAGCACTCAACAGAGAGAATGCCACTTGTATGTCAGATACAAGACCTGTTTGGTGAACAGACAAAACATAACAGCCAATCCTCTGGCCATCATGTGGCCCACAGTTGAGAGCTATGCAGACAGACTGCATTCCATGCAAAACTAGCATGTACACACAAACCCTGCAAAACTAATGGTATTTAATGTACATAACAGCAATACTCACACTGTCCGTAGGTCTGGAACCTTATACAAACATGTAGCTGGCCTATGTCTGCAAGCCCTGTTGTAAGAGGTATTACTACCTGCTGTCTGTAACACTGCTGCCCACAAACAGGAAGGATGTTTTCCATACAGAAAAGGTAAAGGGACAATGCCCACATGATGTAGTCATTTTTAGTAGTGGGCTGCCATGACATTGGTAATTGGAAGTACTACACAGCTAGCTGCATGCAGTTAACAAGTGGTGAACACTGACTGGTGCAGAGGCCATCACCTGATCATGAGCATCACCTACAAAATCCATGCTGTAACCTATTCAAACCAGCCCAATCCCTGTAGTGGAGAGAGAGACATACAGACAGACAGACAGAAAAAGACAGAGAAATACTACAAACCAAAACAAAACAAAATAAAATAAAACAAAGGACATATAGAAGTGTACAAAGAAGAGAGCACTATACTAAAACAGGTATGTGAAACGTATGCATGTAATTGAATGTAGTACTTGGTCTGTAATAATGAGATAGATGATGCAGAAAGATTTATATGTGCCATCAAGACTTGTTGCTGTAATGATGTCCTGCTGAACAACTGCTATGGACATAGCATCTGGCCTTGTGGGCAGATCTGCACAGAATGACAAGATGTAAGCCATCATAGTGTGTGTTCTGTACCTCAAGACATGTATATTAGTGTGGCAAATAGCTGAAGGTGGAAGTAATGAAGTCATGATAGACACATGAGTGTCAGACCCCACCATCCTCACGACACTTGTGTTAACGTGAAATGTATCATGCACAAACTTCATAGGTTTGTAATAGGTTTACCCACAATCTGTCCCTATATATACCCCCATAATGTTAGGCTGTGTCCACAAGTGACACTCTTCTGTTTTGTAGCAAGGCAAAACAGTGCAGCTGTGGAGGAAGGAGTTTTAGAGAGTGTGGACCTGATGTCTGAATGCACTCCCTATCTATATCTATATCTATATCTATATCTATATCTATATCTATATCTATATCTATATCTATCTCTCTCTCTCTCTCTATATATATATATATATATATATATATATATATATATATATATACATATATACACACACACACACACACACACACACACATACACACACACATATGTGTGTGTATATATATATATATATATATATATATATATATATATATATATATATATATATATATATTTATATATATATATATATATATATATATATATATATATATATATATATAGACATGCATGTCTACATATATACAAACACACACACACACACACACACACACACACACACATACACACACATTTTATATATATATATATATATATATATATATATATATACATTTTCCCTACTGTTGAATGACTGTGCTGCATGATATGTTTGAGAAAACATACACACACATATATATATATATATATATATATATATATATATATATATATATATATATATATATATATATATGTATACATATATATATATATATATATATATATATATATATATATATATATATAGTTGTAAGCAGGTGCGAAATGGAAGTTATGTCTGGTGTATAATGTATGTTGGGAACACATTGCCCTTTGTTGCTGAAGGTGAGAGTGAGATGTTGGGGAAAGATAGTAGGTATATTTGGGGAGGTAGGTTGGGTTGGAAGACAGGCAAGACAGCATACAGGGGTGGTATATGACACATGTTGTGGGTAACACCTTGGATCTCCAGGGGTGTTTGGAAAGTAGAAGCCCATGAGTCCCCAAATGGAAACAGTGGGACCAGGGTCCCCACCCATGGGCAGTCAACAGTGCACCTTCATGGCCCTGAAGGTGGCTGAGCTGGGTGATGAGTAGGAGGAGCATGAGGACCCTGCAATTGTGTATCGAGGGACTGAATGTGGTGTAGCAGATTCCCCCAAGTCTCTGGAGCTCCCTGTGCACCAGACCCTGCACCTGACTTCAAGTGACAGGATCCTGTTTGTGTGTGCTCCCGGTGGGGGGGACAAGCACCATCCCCTGAAGTAGTTCCACCTGAAGGTAGTGCAGGACCAGCAGATGATGAGGTCTCAATGTGGGTTCCAGATGTTCTGTGGCTTGGTAACATGGCCAGATGAGGTGTGAGAGGTGGTTCTGCTGGGAACAGCCTTTCCAAACATGCTATATTGTCGCAGTTTTAGAACATATGTGGGTAGTAGTAGTCCACACAATCCAGGATTAGTTATAACAGCATGCATAGATATCCTCATTAACACAAAATACCAAATTTGGAGCAGTCGCATAGCAAACAGAATACATGCATATATGGAACCATAGTGGCCCTTACAATGGCATGCAGGTGATATTGTTAGCAATAGGCCACCAATGATAGTGTTTCAACATGGAACGTGAATAGAAACACATTTCAATATTTGTTGTACAATGATATATGTCCCAACAGTAGGTTTGGTGTAAACATAGCCATTGATTTGTGTGTTCAGAATATTGATGCAGATATGGTGCGGGGAGGAGAGAGATGTCAATTAACAACTATTATATCCTTGCAGTATGAGATCCTCAGACCTTTTTTTCCCTCTTTATGTCTTTCAGGTACCATGTCTAGAGAGTGCCTTCCAGTGTATTCCCCCCAGGAAAATGATGTTATCATTAACTACCTGGTGCAGCACTACCAAACCCTCTTTGGCCATACAGCCCATGATCTACAGGAGAGGACTGCCCTGTGGAACGAGCTCGTCCACAGAATAAATGATGTCGGCCTGCTTAACCACAGTTATGAGAAGGTCCGACATCGCTGCACTGTCCTTATCTGCCATGCCTGTAAGCATGCTGCTGCAGTTAGGAGGGACCAGCTAGCCACAGGTGGGGGTCATGCCATCCAGCCCCCCCAATACATGCTGAGGAGCTCCTCACCAGCCTTGGGGCACCTGCCCACCACCAAAGCCAATAACCAGCTGATAGCATTGTGGAAATGGGTGCTACCCACACAATGGACGAGGACCGTGCAGATAACGTCACAGGACACATAAGCAGACCATTGTTGCTTATTCATCTGCATCTGTAAAGTTTTTCATGCATATGTCAGATAAAATACATAGTCTGTTGCTGCAGTGTAGTAATGAACAGATGTGCATAATCTGTAGTATTGTGGGTTTGTACTGTTGATATACTGAAATGCTGCTCCCACCCTGTACCAATGCCACAGGTGTGGCTACTGACATCACATCTCTCACACAACTATGTAGGTCTCTCTGAATATACCTCTGGGGCAGCAGCCTGTAGCTGGTGAGTATGGTGTTTTTTGTTCAGGTTTGCCAATACACCGGTCATGTTATGGCCATGGTATTTGCCATGCACACATTGAACACACCTACCCATAATGCATGGTGTACGTGTTCACTTATTGTTGGTGTTAACTGCACTGCTTCCCAGTGGTCGCCATGGTGGTATATCTGAAGGGTATGTAAGAGTCCTGCAATATAACTAACAACCTGTCATTGCAAGATGTGTGCACAGAGAGGAACATAATGGTGGGACAAATGGCCTACAGTAGGAACATGTCTGAAACATTACCCTTATACATAGGCTACAACAGTGTATATACCACTATTACAATGGCAACCTTTACAGATCTACACAATGGCATGTCACAATACCACATTCCACAACCCTTACAACATATAATGTGATCCTAACATGAGTAATGGATGTGTAATATGGGAGCCTATGTTAGGACAGCAAATAAGAGGAATACATACCTTAACAAATACTGGAAGCATATGTGTGCACACACTCCAAATAACATATTGTGGAAGCAACTTTTGAGGTACTGACAGCATTCACTCTTCATGAGTATGTACCTTCCATCAAGCACAGGTACTCAATGTCACACCAAAAAATTGTCTGCTGTCCAAGACGTATGTCCATGACATTTGCCCATTCACCTGCAACAGAGGCAGCCGTGGCTTGCACACATCTTACAAACCATGGAGTGGATCCCAAATCCAACAGGTAGCACTCAGGAGTGGGAGATGTAGCCTTACCTCACCATTGCATATACCATGGCATACAATGCAGACAGTCATGTATGTGACGAGGAAATATGGGACAACATTAATGTAGAAAATAAACCGATGGCCATCCAAGACAGATGATAACACATGTTGCAAACTTGTCATGGAGGCTGCCTAGAAACATGCTGCAACACTGAGGGAGTTGCAGGAATGTCTAGCAAGTACTGCCTGTGCAATACCTTTGTCGAAAATCCCCTGGACTCTGCATAAGTCTGGTTTATGGGTTAGGGTAATCAGATGGGAAAGTTGGTCCACAGGAAACATCATCCAGGGCTCTCTACAGGTAGCATACGCATAACATCAAAAGTCCTCCAAAGGCATTGCGTAATGGTATACCAAGACCAAGTCCAAAACCTACAGACCATATTAATAAAGATACATGTGCTGCACAAGCAACACCTCACTCCACCTCAGGCCCACCATCCCCATCTGTACCTTGCTGGTGCCAGTGCACACCTGTATGTTTGCTATTCATTATAAGAAACTAGGCAAGTACACACGATGTTCTGAATTTAGGACACTGCAAAATGACACTCATGACTGGCCCATAGTTGTCAAGCATCTGCAAAAAGGCTGAGGATGGGGAGGGGTGTCATCCTGAAACACAACAGTGAACTGAAGCAGACATCCAAAGCTCACTAAGAATGGCTGTATCTGCAAACAATCAAGGTCATGAATTGTGGCAGACATAACCCTGACTCCACAGCAATAGTGAAGGCACTGTGTGACTTCCAAGGGTTGTGCACATGAGTTGACCTTGCAATCTGGCAGAGTTGGGGGACATTTGTAGGGTGGAGTGACCAAATACTGGCAAGTGCAGATGGGCCATGCTAGTATACCCCTTCCAGGAATAGTGACTGCTGTAGTACAGTTAACAGTTGATGCAACAAACCATCATGTGAAGGGTGTGCACACTTATGCACCCACATATTGTATGCATCTCAATCAGCATCTGCACAACTAACACATTTGTTTGATACTGCATTTGATCGCACAGGTCATATGTCATATATCAGGTTTGTGTAATGTTAACATATGCAGTATTGTGGCCCCATGGCATATCAGGGAAGAGGGTGCCATGTCAATAAGGGTGTGTATACTCCTCATAGCCACAGTAAGCTTTGAAGGTTGTCAGTGTAATTGTATTTTATTGCTCATACTTGCACTGCTGATTATGAGATCTGCAAATTAGACATCAGGCATTCACTATTGCCATCTGTCCTCATATCATCCCAGGTATGTGTTGGACAAACACATAGGGGCTGTGAGCAACAGAGCAAACATAACTGTCACACATATACACATTCAGCAATGGCGTGTACACCCATGAGTTATGGTGCACAGTACATGCCAGGGTACTGAACAGGTGCACAGCAATACTGTGTACATGGGTGCAGTGTGTTCCAGGGGAAGGAGAATCATCTAATAACACAACTCATGCATCACAGAGACATATAATGTTGGTAACAGGGATTGAATATAGCTGCATTGCATGTGTTGAGTGCCATATGTCATGCATGTTGACAGTAGGGTAATGAAAGGTCTGTGTGTAATATCTTTGTGCAACCTCACCTGTAAATGTGTGTGTGTGTGTGTGTGTGTGTGTGTGTGTGTGTGTGTGTGTGTGTGTGTGTGTGTGAGTGTGTGTACAGTTAAGCAATGATGTACAGGTCTTAAAGTGCATTTCTTGTTTCCCCTCACAGGTGGCGAGGTGGGTCAGGGTCCCTCCTGCAGGCAAACTGATGTTAGTGTCCATGTAGACTTTGACAATGATGATAGGTATGGTGAGGCACATGCAGAGTTGTCAGGGGCTGAAGCTGTGACATCGGTTGACATCCCATTGTTATCCACCCCATCCCGACACAGTCACATTGCCTTTACATACCATATCACCAGGGTCCATAGATGAGGGACAGTTGGCAGATGGTGGCATGGAAATGGACAATGTGGTGACCATGGCAAGTATGTCTGGACACAGCAGCCATAGCCAAATGACTGGCTAGGTACCACACAGGCAGATGTACACAGGTGCATGTAGGATGGCTGCTGGTCATCATTCCCATGGCAGAAGTGCCACACCAGGTGTCACCAGATGCATGTTTCAGGCCATCATGGAGGCACAGGCACATATGAGATGTTATACCAAACAGGGTCTGAGGTTCCAGAGAGCTACTGATTCTGCTGTTATTCAAAACATCCATGATCCTACAGGTGCCCATCGTTATTTTGCAGAGGTCCTGGATAGACAGTTGGGTGAGATGGTATGAATCCTTGCATGTGCAATGTCTGTGCTTGAGCATATGGTGGGAGTAGGGTGACAGCCACATGGATGTAGATCAGAAACACCAACAGGTGGAGGTCTACACTGATGTGCAACAAGTCAAAATCTCTCCAGTAGTGGCAGTACCAGCAATAGCACTGCAGGGTGGGTGCTGTCCATACTACAACATAGCAGGCCATGTGCATGTGGCCCTGGCTGGCCCCAAGTGGGACTCGGATCCAGTGGACATTTGTCATTATCAGGGGAGAGTACCATATCTGGCCTTGTACCTGGTAGTGCCCGTGGATCCCCGGACTGGCACAGTTCTCCTTTCCATGGCTGGAGATGGTGAACTGCACACCCTGCCATGTACGTTCTGCAGCTGTCCAACAAACCCCTGTATAGGGCAGCCACATGGCAGAACTGTGTGCATGCACACACACACACACACACACACACACACACACACACACACACACACACACACACACACACATGTACACACACACACACACACACACACACACACACACACACACACACACACACACACACACACACACACACACACACACACACATCACCATCACCAAAACAGCTAGGGCAACCCCATACCTACACACACCACATCTGCACAGCCCAATAAATAATGAAACCCCCTAACACACATACACACATGATGTCAACCAAATGGCTCAGTCTAGGTCTCTGGAAAACCCACAACACACCCTGTGCATATGATGATACCTGTGCCACATCCCTGTCATCCATATCATCAATGCAGGGACAGGCTAATATGGTTCTGATGCACAGGATGAATGTACTAAGGTGTACCAATGTAATGCTGTGTAACATGTTTTCAGCAGTAAAGTTTAATGCTTACATGTCAGGATGTGTAGCTGTCCAGCCATGACGCATTATAGCTGTTTTTAACACTGACTGATTGTGGCCTCCATAATGTATTCAGTTTGTGTTGTAGCTGTCTGTGTGTCAGCAGGAGGTTGGTCTGCCGTTGCTTCCTACAAGGGGTATGGCACTGTGGTGACACCTGGACTGTGCCATATCCTGGGTACAGCTGAACACAAGTAACAGGTCTGTATAACAGTTACTGCATATGCCATATGGCTGATAGGTCTGAGAGGTGTATAGAGGTGAGTGCATGGTGGCTGATGTCAGCAGCCCTTCTACAGTGGACAATTGTAAGTGTACTGGGTTGTACACATCACATGTTTGTGTATAACACAAACACACATAGGCTTTGGTGTTGATGCAATACACAGAAAATACTGTACACATGGATGTATGTACTTTTGCAGTCAACCCATTTTAGCCTATGTAATTCCACCAAGACAAAAGAGGCACAACATCACATCAGTAAATAGTCTGCTAGATTAATGTCATTGACAATGGTTCTGGCAGGGTATATGTACCCTTCACCAATGTAGTGCAATTCTTGACTTGATAAACATAGATGTGCTGGTGTGGGTGGCACAGCCCTACACTTTGGAGGGTGTAGGGTGGTGTAGAACCGTAGATTGTGTGACTAAAAATTACTTACTCTGTTAACATAAACGATACAGTATTACAGCCAACTAAGCGAGGGGATACACACAACAATAACCCCAATAATGGTGGCTGTGTCCACAAGATCCACACCCAACTATATATACCAACCCCAGTATCACTATACAGCTATACAGTGGGGAAAAGGGCATTTACATATCTACTACTAGTTTTGATGGAATGAAGTTCCACAAGATGATACCTTTGAAATGTTAGCATTTGTCAGTCAGTTCTCAGACAGATGACCTCCTGGGACATGTATTTTCCACAAACTGAAGTAGATCTCTTCACATACACAGACTCTCTTACTTGGCAACACTGAGAGTAGAACCCCTACCTAGGTACTTATTGCTACTAATGTGTGTGGCCTTAATTGCACACACCACAAAGCTTTTAGGATGAGGTGCATCCCAGGTTTCTTGTTAAGTGAAGAATATCACCAGGCCTTGTACAGTATAGTAATGGGGAATGTACTGGTTGTTAATGAACAATACATAGTCTGACATACTGTTATATACAGACTGACAAACACATAACAGTCATAGACACATCTGAGAGACCTGGGTTTATCAGTGCTAACTACATTGTCAGTGAGTCCATTCTGTTACAGATAATTTGCACACAGCACATGATTCATTGGGCTGGATAGTGTAATCAGTTACCTGTATGGTTGATGGTGACAGCGGTCCTCATACAGTGAACCTTGGGACATGTACTGGGGCTACCATGGTGTACAGATAGTATACCCAGCACCCACACCCCACATTGGATGTTTTACTCACTGAAACCCATGATAATACTCTAACATACCCACAATCACACATTGACCAGGACTGCACTACAACCCCTTGTCTATCTCAAGAGTGCTACTACAGGGATATGCATCTATTGCACATGCCACAGGGATAGTAGGGTGATGGTTTGTCATGGATCTCTGACTGTCGCAACATCACTACCCCTTATACTGTATGGCAAGGTGTATTATATTTGGAGAATGTGGCCTCAGAATGCTATATTTTACAAATATACACACTTGCATACATACATACAGACACTTGCAAGGACTCAAAGGGTAACCCATTATTATCTACCCATTTTTACAACAGTGCTTTGCTGGTACTGCAAGATCCAGGTAGCCCATAGGGTGAAGAGTGTAACAAGGTGCATGTAATGTGTATTACAGCAGCAGCCATTTCTAACTATGATAATGGGAGGCATAGTGGGTGAGAAGGCCCTCAGGTTATTATCAACTACAGGTTTAGAAACACAGAGACACTGTTATGCTCAGTAATGCACACTGACACATTTGTCAGTACTGGGGTCCATAGGTGCAGGTGTTCCTAGGTATGTACCAGGATATTGTCCATGGAGAGATGAGAAGAGTAGGGGATGTGGGTACAGTGGTATCATGCCAACTGCCATTTTTCAGCAGGCTATCTATCAAGTGATACCAAGTGAATGATCCTCAGGGTGAGAGTTAAATGCAACATCCAATCAAATGGTTGCTTCTTGCAGAGGGCCAGTGAGGTGCTCCAATTGACATGTATGCAACATATATCCCTTTCTTACCCCAGAAGCTAGAAAAAACATTGCTCAAACACACCTGATCTCCACCCTCTTCTATGACTCACCTATCTACACTAACTTATCCAAAAATAACACTACCAAACTCTCTATTTGCTACAATAGCATAGCCAGATTCATTACTGCTACTCCCCAACGAACTCACCATTGTCTTAACCTCAAACTTCTAAACTGGTTAGAACTAAATAACCACTTACTCTATCAACAACTACTCATCATTCATAAGACCCTTCACTACCCTGATGTCACCCCTAGCCTTACAAAAATGATCATACCATATAAAAACCTAGCCACACTCCGTTCTGCTAATAAACTCCTAGTATCTCTAACAAAATCATATAATAAAGCTGGGGATGCATTACTCTCAAATTCCATAGGTAAAATCTGGAATCAACTCCCACAAGAAATAACTAATCAAAACTCTACCTCTCTTTTCAAAAAACACATTAAAGAACATCTCAAAACACAATGGCTGTGTCCTTGTGCAAATCCAGACTAAATCATGTCCTCACTCACCTATCCCCCCATCCCCCTTACCGAGCTACTCACGATAACTTTCAGGAGTTTTAGAGTCATATCTAAGAATTAGGCTTTACCAGAAATCCTTTTATCTGCCTGTGTAACTTCATTTTGTGTTATTTTGTTACTGTTACTGTTTTTATAAGTATAATATAGTAGTATGTAGTATAAATTCATCTCCTATTTTTACTAATTGTTTTGTGTTGAAACTTATTTTTTCAGTCTACCTTGTATTGTTTTACTCATATTATGCTTTATGTAATAAATCATTGTTTATTGTCTGTACTGGAGCTTTTCTCCCCGGGCCTCTACTGAAAACGGATATTTATGTCCAGTTAGACTAGCCCGGTCAACAAATGTAAAATAAAATAAAATATATTACATAACATGGTCAGTGTCTGTCTTGGAGACCTGTACCCAAGCATGTTCTGTTGACTGTGGTAGTGTAGTTGAGGTATCCATAGCATGTGGTGCATACAGGTTCATAGGTTCATAGATAGATTAGTACTAAGCTAACTACCCTTGAGAAGCCATTTTAAACCTAGACAATTATCCCTTGTAAGACTCAAACCCTGCACCTTGTGTTTGTAAGGCAAACACCTTAACCATTAGGCCACCCTCCCTACAGGCTGGGGTTTCGTAGCTGTGGCATTCATAACACAGCTGGGCAGACATGTCAGTGTCAGTCAAGCCTAGATTGCCTGTAAGCAGCAAAGATGGATTCCTGACATCTGCACATCTGTACAGAGGACAGACAGATAGATAGCCAGCTAGTTATGCATTAGGATGAAGTATTTGACAGATAGACATCTGACACTGATAGGTATACCATTACTACATGACAGCA
>NC_056740.1:86930324-86940324 GCF_019279795.1 Protopterus annectens | reverse complement strand
CAAGAACAATGACATCTACCACAGTCTATACACAGGCCAAGTAACCATAAGAACACAGAATTCACTACTGTACACACTACAACAGAATGTCTAGGTTTTGTCCTCAACTATAAGGCCTACTATACATAACATGTCTAGCAATCTGATATCTCACTGGCTTGTTATCAGGTATGATGTCAGTAAATAATGATGTACTGTACATTTGCACCTCTTACTGCATGACATATGAACAAAGGTTGACAGACTTGGGGTTGGAGGCACAAACACAGGGCCAAAATTGACATATTGCTGTGATAAACTGAGACATTTCCTGCTGTAACAGGGTTTGTTGTGACATATCCCCTTTGAGGAATATGAAGTCAGTAACTCACATGTATGTCACCATGTACTGAGTGCAATCATCATAGTATGCTACTGCATTTCTACAGATAGGAAATGTGTGAGTAACACAACACATGTAAGACTCCAAACTCTGGCCAGTCTGCAGACAGCCCTACAGGTGAGAGTTCCCTCAACCACATAACACTGTCATGCCAGACTTTAAATCATGTAGAACAGCCATATCCACACAAACACTGTTAAACCAATATTACTTCAAATGTAGAACAGCAATACGTACATTCTGTCCCCATGTCTTGAACATCCCCCTCATGTTTGTTGGCCTGCCTCCACAGTGTATGTTGTAAGAGGTCTTTCCAAATTCCCTCTGTGATGCTGTTTGTCAAACACCCACATTAAGTCCTGCTTACAGTGAAGGAATGGGCCAACACCCACAGGAAGTGCTTAGTTATAGGAGTTTGTGTTCCATGCAACTAGCTATGGGAATGATACCACAGCTGCTCCACATGCAATTAGCAAGTGGGGAACTGCAATTCGTGCACAGGCCATCAGCTGATCATGAACATTACTGACAGGACTGAAGCTGATACTTATAGAAAGCAGATGCACTTTTCCACATCCACCAGAGAGGGAGAGAGAGAGAGAAAGAGAGAGAGAGAGAGATAGATAGAGAGAGAGAGAGAGATAGAGAGACACACACAAACAGAGACAAAGTAAGAAAAGGAGGGAGTAAGAGAGTAAGAGCCAAGCATGTTTGTGTATGATCCATGGGTGGAGAGTGGTATCTGGGCATTATAATGGTTGCCTATATTGCTTACTAATCCACACTGTCACATGGTAATTGCACATGGCTGTACATGATTTACTATCAAAATATCAGCATAGCATTGCACGCTTATGAACTATTCGAACTACAGATGTTTGAATAGTTCATATGTGTGCCAGCTATAAAATCGTATCTGTGAGACAATATGCAGGGAAGTACAAATATAGTGGTTGTTGCCTAGCCAAGTGTGTTTGTGCATGAGATGTGTGTGGAGAGTGTTCTCTGAGTAATACAAGGGTTGCCAATATTGTTCATTAATCCATAATGTCACATGTAGGGCTATAGATTGTGTACACCAACCTCTCTGGTGTTTCACATCTGTTGTCCTTGTACGGTAGACATTGTGATATATACTAGGTCTTCAACATAATAATGCAGCAAAACCCACTCCACAATGCATCCTGTTATTACACAGTCATAGCAACCTCCACACTGGATACTGATGACAGACACACACACACACACACACACTTGCCAATACTGAGAGTCAAACCCCTACCTAGCTTTGTATTGTGACTACAGTGTACCGAATTTAATGCATGCGTCATGGCTCATAGGATGGATGTTGTTCCAAGGTACTTCTAAGATGAGGAACATCACCAGCCCTTGTAAATACTGGCATTGGGTGATGTAGTAGTTATGAGATCCAAAATTAATTTTGCCCAAAACACACATTTACATTTACCAGGGGTGAGGTTGAAACCTGAAACCTGTATCTAACAATCTTTACAGACCATTATGTCACGCATTTACCGCAAGCACCACTGACCTGTCATGGTTTATGGTTGGTGGATGATATCTGCAGGACTGCTAAAGTCAGGCTCTGATATGTGTAGTGGGTGTAAATGAGGACAAAATGCTTGAAGTACACACACAAACACTTGCCACAGATGAGATTCAAACCCATACCTGTGTAGCTACTGCATTGTTGCACATTACATGTTGAAAAACTATCCACAGGTATCTTTGAAGGTGACTAACATCAGCAGAAGTGGTAAAGGAGGGATAAGGGGAGAGTAGTAAGTGTAAATGTCAATAATGTCAGGTATTATCAATGGCACAGACTCTCTCTCTGTCTTTCTCTCTCTCACACACACACACACACACACACACACACACACACACACACACACACACACACACACACACACACACCCACACACACACACAGTTTCAGAGTGGCCAAGTCTGGGATTAGAACTCCTACCTAACTAGTATGTCACACTATAGCATTATGCAGTTATCACACACACCACAGAGCTTACAGGGCTGAACCCTGTCCAAAGAGGTATTTTAAGGTGACTGACATCAGCAGGCTTGCTAAAGTAGGGCAATGGGAGGTGTAGTGACTGTGAATGGCCTCAAAATCATTGATCCCTACACACACACACACACACACACACACACACACACAGACACACACACACACACACACACACACACACACACACACACACACACACACACACACACACACACACACACACTTGCCATCATACTATAGCATTACGCAGTTATTGCATGTGTCCCTACACATGCAAACACACAGTTTCAGTACTAAAGCAAAGCAAACACATGCTGTGAAGTAATGGAGGCCAAAAAGGAATGGTGCAACAACTGGATATAAAAGAAAAAACTCGATTCTATTACTTTACAAAGTTAAGAACTATACTCATTTAGCGCTTTCATCCATATCAAAGTGAACTTCATCAGAATACAACAATCATTCAATTACTCACTTATATACTTCATTTTTGGCGCCTTAAAACCCAATTAAATAATTAAAATATTTAATTCAATTTAAAGTGAACTAGCACATTATTTACATAGACATCCTTACAGTTAGCTCAAAGCTAACACTTAAATGTTCTACTAACTTATTTCCTATTTTTAAAAAACACACATTAACAACCTCTGACTACATGAACTACATTATTACAACACTTTTTTAGAAACTAATAAAATAAATTATATAAAATATATAATATGTTAAGTGCAAACGTGTAAACGTGCAAAGAAGGAAGCATTATACAAAAATATACCAATATTTGCAAGCTATCTAATTGTTCCATGTACATACATCTAAATTCATATTTAAAAAAAGAATATGTAGTGGAAAAAAACAATTATTCAAACATAACAAAACCTTATTATTGCAACTGCAATATGGGTTTAATAGTAATGGAATCATTTAATCCAGGCTCACTTGCTGCATCTGTCAAAATTTGCCATTTAATTTCTTTTTGTCCTAAAAGTTACCCCCATGTGGTTCAAATCTAACCTGCTCTAAAATAGCAAATTTAAAAAAATGAGTGTCTCCATATTTGTCCACATGTCTATAGAGGGCATTATTACTGTCCTTTCTTCTAATACTATATGTATGATCATAAATTATGTTCTTAAATGACCTCTATGTTTTACCTATATAGTAGCTGGGGGTCATGTATTTGGCCATATATATAATATACTTAGAGTTACAATTCCCTTGCCTAAAGGTTATCCTGGTCTTGTTAACATTTTCCAGGACTATACCTTCTTTCTCTAAAATGGCATGACACTGCTCACAACTACCACATTGCCTGGTATGTTTGTTCTGATCATTCACTACTCTTATTGTATAACCCTTCTCTAAATTTCTCTTGATATTAGCACCTATTTTATAGACAAATGCTGGTGTATTCCCAATTATTTTCCTAATTTCCTTATTCGCTATTCTTCTTCTTCTTCAGCTTTTCCGGGTTAGGGGCCGCCACAGCAGATCACCTGTCTGCTCATGATTGGCAGTGGAGTTTTACCGTGTCGAGTTGCCAGCCCGGCGCCCAACCTTCCACAGAAGGCACACACATGCACACACTCATGTCTAGGGCCAATTTAGAGTGTCCAATCCACCTACAGCATGTTAATATGTTCCAATTTCTACATAAAATTTGTTTTATGTTATTCACATAGGGGGAATATTAAAATATGCAGGCCCTGTTGTAATGTGCTTCAGTACTTCTTAACTCAATGTCTATATTCTTAGTTAATTCTCTCCTGAAAATGGGAGGATACCCCCGTCCCCTTATAACATAATCCTTTTGCATCATCTAAGATGTTACAAGGATAACCTCTGGAACTAAAATAGGGACCTAATAAATTCAATTTCTTCAATCATATCATTATGCATAGATGTCATTCTGGCAGTATCACTGGCAGCTAACAAAAACTGTTAAATGTTCCTATAAAAATTTATGTGTGTATGTATTTATTTAATTTATTATGTGAAACAACAATGAATGGCAAAGCCAGAGAATCAGTAGCTACAGAAGACTACTGGCAGTACCCAATAATAAAAGGATGATTTCTTTGTGACCATATACAGGTTATTATAGTCTATTTTCATAATGATATATCATGACCTTCAGATAAAAACTACACTAAGCTTGTCCCTTACAACTTCTTGTAGGTCAATTCACTGCACATCAGTCTAAACTGGATGAACAAAAGTCCAGTTACAAAAAGACTTCTATTTTCAGGAGAAATACAAATGTTTTAACTTGTGATGTAATGACAATGCAGTAAAAGATATACTGTAGGCCATTATTGTCCTCATCATACTGAGCAGAATTTCACCACAGGATCCACAATAAAAAACAATTGTAATGCAAAATGCCAGAACCGGCAGTTAAGACCCACATGAACTAAAGTGACAGGATGTCTATGTCACATTAGAGATTTCATTGCAAAACTTTCATTCAGTTGCAATACACTCTTAAAGCTGCAGTTCATGCCTTAGAGCTTCAATTGCAGGACACCTCTGAATTTTTCACTTGAAAGCATTTTAATGTACTCATGATATTTTATACACAAATAATAAAATTATAACAATAAATAATAAATTATATGGGATTGATACTTTTGTCATAATGAGAACTGTATTTACATGACCTTTTGTGCTTTAAGGTCAGAAAGTCATCAGATCGGAACCAAAGCACAGTGATAGACTGCTAGCAACAATAATAGTCCTCTGAATGGCTGGAATTACTAGATGTTTATAAATTAAGCTATATCCCAGTTTACTAAAGGCAGTTCACAATAATACATTTCGAGACTTGTAACAAGACACTTGGGTATAAAATACATTCATAGGTAGCCCAATGGAATATATTATTTCTTAGATGGTATACTACCTTTGACTGAGAAAAATCACATAAATATAATGGTCATGTTGCCTAAAAGACACTCCCTAGGATTCACAAAGCTTCGCCAAGAATAAGACTATTATTGCATGGGTGGATTCCGATGTCCATTTAGAATAGCAGTGCTGCCTTGCACCATGCATGAATGCAGCTGCTGTTTAATCCAAATGGACATGAAACATGAACAAGCACAGGGGCATGTGTCAGCAGTGCCTGCACAACATGCCCCCTTCACTCAGAAAGTGCCATACGGCGCACTGACAGCCTGAAGTGTCAATGTACATAATATTAGAGCCTGGCTATAATGGCCCACTAAACCAGTAATCTGCGAACCACGGGAAATGTAAGTAGCTAACATTTCGAGGTGTCACAGATACTGATAAAAAGAAAAGAAAACACAAAGCACACCTAGAGGCAGCAGCCTTCAGGGTGCACCCACAATGGGGTCAGATATACACTCTTGCCCTTCCACATGCATGGAAACAGTATGGCAAGAGGAAAGCTAATAAAAATACAAAAATTTATTTTTTTAGTTAAATAAATCTGAAATTTAAGCGGTGCGCGAAAGCTTGTTTTCCATCTGACACACCACTATGCTTAGTCTGTCTGGAAATCCTGAAAATGGTAGACAAGTGCTACTTTGAAAAAAGACATCATCAAGCTGCTGTAGTGTAGTGGTACTGCCATGGTTTACCATGTAGAGCATCTTGGTTCAAAACTGCCAACTTATTTAACAAGTTTTTAAGGAATTTGGAATGATAGATGTCAATCATATGGCTCATGTATAGCATAGTAGGGTGGGAAAATGTAAAAAATACTATAAATTTAATGAAAAAATAGATTTAAACAATTCAGGTGTGATTAATGTATCATGAATCTCCATACAGCTGCTGCAGGAGTTCCCAGAATGTCGAGGCTCATGCCCAGCAACTGGCCCAGCTGCGTCGGCATTATGGTGAGTACAGAATACCTCCTAATATTAGCAGTAGAAATCAAACATACAGTAATGTTAGTACTGCCTATATGTATGCATATATATATATATATATATATATATATATATATATATATATACATATATATATATATACATATCTAATTGTGCTGTAAAGTCAGAATAAATGCCTGTGTCAGGCTGCCAGCATTACAATGGAGTATTTCCAGCTGCTGTAATACAGATGTCAGTAGCAAAAGGTACAATATACGGAGAGAATATTAGAATATGCATGAGTGTGTCTGGGTGAACCTGCCAAGAAAGTGCCATGTCAGGGCTACTGTAACACTTGAAATGAAAAGCATTCCCTGTGCAGATCATGCAGGAAAAGTAATTTTGTATTTCTGAGTTGTACACAGATATGTATATCAAAACTAATAAAGGTGATCCCAAACACTGGTGTGTGTCATCTTACTTGTACCTGAAAAATAGAAATGTGTATGTTCTGCAGAATGCATTAACTGAGGTGAACTGCTTTAGCACTGCTTGTCTACATACTTTAGAATGAGCATGTCAAATAACTGAAAAAGGCAAAAGTACATATTTCCATCAGAATGTCTTTTACTTGTGTGTCTGCCAGCATTGTCATTTGTTATCCTTTCAATTTCAGCTGTATGCAGCTGTGAATGTACTGAAAAAACGTATAAGGCTAACAGGTGTAGACTTAAAATCTACACTGTGTACTCAGGAATCTAAATTTCAGTATGTAGTTGTAAAACAGTCAAATGTGCAATTTAGCTAATGTGCACATGTTTCTCAAACAGTGGCACCAATGTCTGTTGTGTATGCATAATTTGTACTGAAAATGGGAAACAAATAATGCAACATGTGATAATAAAAATACCATGCAAAAAAATATATATACTAGATAGAAATGTTACAAGCAATACATAGCACTTCCCCCATAGCTCAGTCTGATAAGGACTAGGCCTGTATTTCAATTTTGCACAACCCCCATGCTTTGAATCCAGGGACCGCCACTAACATGTCAGTCTGGTTCTACAGTTGTAAACTGCAATATGAATAGAAAAAGTAATGTACTGCAACACATATATTTTCTGCACAGGGCACACAGGCAAAGAAATCTGAATAGAAATACTAGTTTGATGAGTATAATTATGGACAGTGTACAATTGTTGTGTTGATCAGCCCCAGTCCTACAAATAGATGCAAGCTAGACATCCACACTCTGCAGTCTGGCCCAGATGAGTTCCTCAAGTGTCAGCTGTTGTGGATAGTTTCCCGGTTGCCAAGAAATCTGCACACAGAGAATGTCACAGTAGATGTATATCAAGGCTTACACTCCAGGGCCTGCAACTAATATGTGAATCTAAATATGTGTGGAAACAGAAATGTAATGAGCACACAATTCATCTGCATAGGGCCCACAGTTAAATAAATCAGTATAGAAACAGGTATGATGTGTATAACTTAAATAAGGGTACAATTGCTCTGTTGATGTCTAAAGCTGTTGATGTGCTATAGCAGCCCCATGGCCCAGGGAGAGTGTAAGTGTGGTCAGAATGTAGAATAGTGAATAGTAGTGTACTGACAAATATACTTGATAACAGTTGTCAATTGAATCTGTTCCTTCCTCCACCACTTAAACACAGTCCAACATCACACAGAAACCAGCATGGGTATGTTCCTAAACAAATGTCTACTGTTGGGACCGTTGTTCCATCTGGTTTATCATTGTTTAAATTGTGTGCACACTAATATTTCTTATTGAATAATCATTGTTGTTGCCTGCCTGACATACCACTAACTGGCATGCTGTTGCAACTCTGAATGCCATTCCATATATGCATAGGTTCTGTTTGCTGGGGCACTGTTATAATTGCACTGTTTTAGGTAAATGGAAATATGCATGCATGCTATTTTGACTAATGTTGTAATGTGTTGTGCCTGACTAACCAATATTCCTTGTTAATTTCCACACCCATAGCACATATCCATGGATCTGCCTCTCCCACCCACCTGGCTGGGGCACCAGGTCTCAGCACATCTGGGACCCAGCCCAGACCTCCCTCATCTGCTGGTCCTGCACCACCATGGGTGGAACCACTGCAGGGGACATGGCTCACCCCTGCAAGTGGGCATGGTAAGGATGTTGTCACCCGGATGAGGTCGGTGGCATGGTGCACAGTGTCATCCAGATGGAGCTGGATGAATGCTTGCATCAGGTGGAGGGCAGGCTGGTGCAGCTAGAGGGTAGAGTGGCCTCCAGCCCAGCCCAACAAAGCCACCTTTGGGGCTGTGAAGGAGTAGTGATGACTGCCATCGGGTGGGAACATCCAGTGCCACTACTACCAAATCAGAGGCTCATGAGCCTCTGTTCCCCAATCACCTCTCCATCAAGGTGTTTACCCCATGTTTCATACACCACCCTTGTCTGCTCTCGTCTGCCATGTCTGTCTGAAAATGCAACCTCTCCTACCAAAGCCTCCCTCACCACACTTACCTATAATCCTTCCTTAACATACCACTCTCACCTTAAAAGGGGGCATCTGTCCCAAAAAAATCCACGTCCCATACATAGCTCTGCAGCTTTTGCCCAGAGGCATGTACCCATCACACAATCTAACCCTATCAATCATCCATATTGTATGTGCCCACACACTTCCTTGTAGAGTGTGAGGGCTCCAAATTCTCAACTGCCCACATTGAAAGCAACTCCTGCTGCCAAAGAAATGCAGACTTATGGTCCTTTCCTACCCGTCCTGCATCCCTACCTGTTTCTCCTCTTATTTTCCCCTGATTGCCACAGTTTCACCACTTTCCTATCTCCTTTTTATTTTCTTTATTTGAAATTAGCACAGGTTTAAGCGGCCGTAGTGACCATAAGAAGTGGGCATAAAGCGGCTGAGCTCACATAAGCATTGCTTAGCTCTATGCAAACCCACTTACAACTGCTTTAAAGTGCCTTAATCACTCTGTCTCCAACAGCCTCTGTTCTGCCCAGCAACAAAATAATCAGCCCTTGCAAGTCTCAAAGCAAAGACCCTGCACACTATAGCCAAACTGATTTGCCACTAACCCATTTGAGATGTACACACATTTGATGTTTTGTTAAACATATCATGCAACACAGTCATTCAACAGTAGGGAAAATGTATTTATATATGTAGATGTATGTATGTATGTGTGTGTATATATATATATATATATATATATATATATATATATATATATATATGTATTTATATATATATATATATATATATATATATATATATATATATATATATATATATTCATGCATGTGTGTGTGTTAAGCACATTGGATCTACCTCTGAATCTCTCACTGCAAAACATCTGACCAAAGGCACTGTTAATTGGTTGAAGGGGCCCAAAATAAGTATCTCTTGTAATTATTGACATCATCCCCTCCTCCACAGCTGAACAGCTCTGCCTTGCAACACAATAACCAACCCTTGAAAGTCTCACACCCAGGACCCTGCACAACATAGCCACAACATATTAACAGTAAGCCATCTCAGCTGTAAGATGTCAGGATGATATCACTAACATATCATGCAGAACAGTCTGTCTACCATAGGGAATGTACAATGTGGAAGCAGTAAACATTCCAGTGATACATATGCACACACACACACACACACACACACACACACACACACACACACACACTGCACATAT
>NC_056740.1:86917824-86925324 GCF_019279795.1 Protopterus annectens | reverse complement strand
ATGTCACAATACCACATTCCACAACCCTTACAACATATAATGTGATCCTAACATGAGTAATGGATGTGTAATATGGGAGCCTATGTTAGGACAGCAAATAAGAGGAATACATACCTTAACAAATACTGGAAGCATATGTGTGCACACACTCCAAATAACATATTGTGGAAGCAACTTTTGAGGTACTGACAGCATTCACTCTTCATGAGTATGTACCTTCCATCAAGCACAGGTACTCAATGTCACACCAAAAATTGTCTGCTGTCCAAGGCGTATGTCCATGACATTTGCCCATTCACCTGCAACAGAGGCAGCCGTGGCTTGCACATCTTACAAACCATGGAGTGGATCCCAAATCCAACAGGTAGCACTCAGGAGTGGGAGATGTAGCCTTACCTCACCATTGCATATACCATGGCATACAATGCAGACAGTCATGTATGTGACGAGGAAATATGGGACAACATTAATGTAGAAAATAAACCGATGGCCATCCAAGACAGATGATAACACATGTTGCAAACTTGTCATGGAGGCTGCCTAGAAACATGCTGCAACACTGAGGGAGTTGCAGGAATGTCTAGCAAGTACTGCCTGTGCAATACCTTTGTCGAAATCCCTGGACTCTGCATAAGTCTGGTTTATGGGTTAGGGTAATCAGATGGGAAAGTTGGTCCACAGGAAACATCATCCAGGGCTCTCTACAGGTAGCATCGCATAACATCAAAAGTCCTCCAAAGGCATTGCGTAATGGTATACCAAGACCAAGTCCAAAACCTACAGACCATATTAATAAAGATACATGTGCTGCACAAGCAACACCTCACTCCACCTCAGGCCCACCATCCCCATCTGTACCTTGCTGGTGCCAGTGCACACCTGTATGTTTGCTATTCATTATAAGAAACTAGGCAAGTACACACGATGTTCTGAATTTAGGACACTGCAAAATGACACTCATGACTGGCCCATAGTTGTCAAGCATCTGCAAAAGGCTGAGGATGGGGAGGGGTGTCATCCTGAAACACAACAGTGAACTGAAGCAGACATCCAAAGCTCACTAACAATGGCTGTATCTGCACACAGTCAAGGTCATGAATTGTGGCAGAGATAACCTTTACTCCACAGCAATAGTGAAGGCACTGTTTGACCTGCAAGGGCTGTGCACATGATCTGACCTTGCAATCTGGCAGAGTTGGGGGACATCTGTAGGGTGGAGTGATCTAATACTGGCAAGTGCAGATGGGCCATGCTAGTATTCCCCTTCCAGGAAAATGACTGCTGTAGTACACTTAACAGTTGATGCAACAAGCCATCATGTTAAGGTTGTGCACACTTATGCACCCACATATTGTATGCATCTCAATCAGCATCTGCACAGCTAACACATTTGTTTGATAATGCATTTGATCGCTGGGTCATATGTCACATATCAGGTTTGTGTAATGTTAACATATGCAGTATTGTGGCCCCATGGCATATCAGGGAAGAGAGTGCCATGTAAATAAGGGTGTGTACACTCCTCATAGCCACAGTAAGCTTTAAAGGTTGTCAGTGTAATTGTATTTTATTGCTCATACTTGCACTGCTGATTATGAGATCTGCAAATTAGACATCAGGCATTCACTATTGCCATCTGTCCTCATATCATCCCAGGTATGTGTTGGACAAACACATAGGGGCTGTGAGCAACAGAGCAAACATAACTGTCACATATACACATTCAGCAATGGCGTGTACACCCATGAGTTATGGTGCACAGTACATGCCAGGGTACTGAACAGGTGCACAGCAATACTGTGTACATGGGTGCAGTGTGTTCAGGGAAGGAGAATCATCTAATAACACAACTCATGCATCACAGAGACATATAATGTTGGTAACAGGGATTGAATATAGCTGCATTGCATGTGTTGAGTGCCATATGTCATGCATGTTGACAGTAGGGTAATGAAAGGTCTGTGTGTAATATCTTTGTGCAACCTCACCTGTAAATGTGTGTGTGTGTGTGTGTGTGTGTGTGTGTGTGTGTGTGTGTGTGTGTGTGTGTGTGAGTGTGTGTACAGTTAAGCAATGATGTACAGGTCTTAAAGTGCATTTCTTGTTTCCCCTCACAGGTGGCGAGGTGGGTCAGGGTCCCTCCTGCAGGCAAACTGATGTTAGTGTCCATGTAGACTTTGACAATGATGATAGGTATGGTGAGGCACATGCAGAGTTGTCAGGGGCTGAAGCTGTGACATCGGTTGACATCCCATTGTTATCCACCCCATCCCCGCACACAGTCACATTGCCTTTACATACCATATCACCAGGGTCCATAGATGAGGGACAGTTGGCAGATGGTGGCATGGAAATGGACAATGTGGTGACCATGGCAAGTATGTCTGGACACAGCAGCCATAGCCAAATGACTGGCTAGGTACCACACAGGCAGATGTACACAGGTGCATGTAGGATGGCTGCTGGTCATCATTCCCATGGCAGAAGTGCCACACCAGGTGTCACCAGATGCATGTTTCAGGCCATCATGGAGGCACAGGCACATATGAGATGTTATACCAAACAGGGTCTGAGGTTCCAGAGAGCTACTGATTCTGCTGTTATTCAAAACATCCATGATCCTACAGGTGCCCATCGTTATTTTGCAGAGGTCCTGGATAGACAGTTGGGTGAGATGGTATGAATCCTTGCATGTGCAATGTCTGTGCTTGAGCATATGGTGGGAGTAGGGTGACAGCCACATGGATGTAGATCAGAAACACCAACAGGTGGAGGTCTACACTGATGTGCAACAAGTCAAAATCTCTCCAGTAGTGGCAGTACCAGCAATAGCACTGCAGGGTGGGTGCTGTCCATACTACAACATAGCAGGCCATGTGCATGTGGCCCTGGCTGGCCCCAAGTGGGACTCGGATCCAGTGGACATTTGTCATTATCAGGGAGAGTACCATATCTGGCCTTGTACCTGGTAGTGCCCGTGGATCCCCGGACTGGCACAGTTCTCCTTTCCATGGCTGGAGATGGTGAACTGCACACCCTGCCATGTACGTTCTGCAGCTGTCCAACAAACCCCTGTATGGGGCAGCCACATGGCAGAACTGTGTGCATGCACACACACACACACACACACACACACACACACACACACACACACACACACACACACACACACACACACACACACACACACACACACACACACACACACACACACACACACATCACCATCACCAAAACAGCTAGGGCAACCCCATACCTACACACACCACATCTGCGCAGCCCAATAAATAATGAAATCCCCTAACACACACACACATGATGTCAACCAAATGGCTCAGCCTAGGTCTCTGGAAAACCCACAACACACCCTGTGCATATGATGATACCTGTGCCACATCCCTGTCATCCATATCATCAATGCAGGGACAGGCTAATATGGTTCTGATGCACAGGATGAATGTACTAAGGTGTACCAATGTAATGCTGTGTAACATGTTTTCAGCAGTAAAGTTTAATGCTTACATGTCAGGATGTGTAGCTGTCCAGCCATGACGCATTATAGCTGTTTTTAACACTGACTGATTGTGGCCTCCATAATGTATTCAGTTTGTGTTGTAGCTGTCTGTGTGTCAGCAGGAGGTTGGTCTGCCGTTGCTTCCTACAAGGGGTATGGCACTGTGGTGACACCTGGACTGTGCCATATCCTGGGTACAGCTGAACACAAGTAACAGGTCTGTATAACAGTTACTGCATATGCCATATGGCTGATAGGTCTGAGAGGTGTATAGAGGTGAGTGCATGGTGGCTGATGTCAGCAGCCCTTCTACAGTGGACAATTGTAAGTGTACTGGGTTGTACACATCACATGTTTGTGTATAACACAAACACACATAGGCTTTGGTGTTGATGCAATACACAGAAAATACTGTACACATGGATGTATGTACTTTTGCAGTCAACCCATTTTAGCCTATGTAATTCCTGAGACAAAAGAGGCACAACATCACATCAGTAAATAGTCTGCTAGATTAATGTCATTGACAATGGTTCTGGCAGGGTATATGTACCCTTCACCAATGTAGTGCAATTCTTGACTTGATAAACATAGATGTGCTGGTGTGGTGGCACAGCCTACACTTTGGAGGGTGTAGGGTGGTGTAGAACCGTAGATTGTGTGACTAAAATTACTTACTCTGTTAACATAAACGATACAGTATTACAGCCAACTAAGCGAGGATACACACAACAATAACCCCAATAATGGTGGCTGTGTCCACAAGATCCACACCCAACTATATATACCAACCCCAGTATCACTATACAGCTATACAGTGGGGAAAAGGGCATTTACATATCTACTACTAGTTTTGATGGAATGAAGTTCCACAAGATGATACCTTTGAAATGTTAGCATTTGTCAGTCAGTTCTCAGACAGATGACCTCCTGGGACATGTATTTTCCACAAACTGAAGTAGATCTCTTCACATACACAGACTCTCTTACTTGGCAACACTGAGAGTAGAACCCCTACCTAGGTACTTATTGCTACTAATGTGTGTGGCCTTAATTGCACACACCACAAAGCTTTTAGGATGAGGTGCATCCCAGGTTTCTTGTTAAGTGAAGAATATCACCAGGCCTTGTACAGTATAGTAATGGGGAATGTACTGGTTGTTAATGAACAATACATAGTCTGACATACTGTTATATACAGACTGACAAACACATAACAGTCATAGACACATCTGAGAGACCTGGGTTTATCAGTGCTAACTACATTGTCAGTGAGTCCATTCTGTTACAGATAATTTGCACACAGCACATGATTCATTGGGCTGGATAGTGTAATCAGTTACCTGTATGGTTGATGGTGACAGCGGTCCTCATACAGTGAACCTTGGGACATGTACTGGGGCTACCATGGTGTACAGATAGTATACCCAGCACCCACACCCCACATTGGATGTTTTACTCACTGAAACCCATGATAATACTCTAACATACCCACAATCACACATTGACCAGGACTGCACTACAACCCCTTGTCTATCTCAAGAGTGCTACTACAGGGATATGCATCTATTGCACATGCCACAGGGATAGTAGGGTGATGGTTTGTCATGGATCTCTGACTGTCGCAACATCACTACCCCTTATACTGTATGGCAAGGTGTATTATATTTGGAGAATGTGGCCTCAGAATGCTATATTTTACAAATATACACACTTGCATACATACATACAGACACTTGCAAGGACTCAAAGGGTAACCCATTATTATCTACCCATTTTTACAACAGTGCTTTGCTGGTACTGCAAGATCCAGGTAGCCCATAGGGTGAAGAGTGTAACAAGGTGCATGTAATGTGTATTACAGCAGCAGCCATTTCTAACTATGATAATGGGAGGCATAGTGGGTGAGAAGGCCCTCAGGTTATTATCAACTACAGGTTTAGAAACACAGAGACACTGTTATGCTCAGTAATGCACACTGACACATTTGTCAGTACTGGGGTCCATAGGTGCAGGTGTTCCTAGGTATGTACCAGGATATTGTCCATGGAGAGATGAGAAGAGTAGGGGATGTGGGTACAGTGGTATCATGCCAACTGCCATTTTTCAGCAGGCTATCTATCAAGTGATACCAAGTGAATGATCCTCAGGGTGAGAGTTAAATGCAACATCCAATCAAATGGTTGCTTCTTGCAGAGGGCCAGTGAGGTGCTCCAATTGACATGTATGCAACATATATCCCTTTCTTACCCCAGAAGCTAGAAAAAACATTGCTCAAACACACCTGATCTCCACCCTCTTCTATGACTCACCTATCTACACTAACTTATCCAAAAATAACACTACCAAACTCTCTATTTGCTACAATAGCATAGCCAGATTCATTACTGCTACTCCCCAACGAACTCACCATTGTCTTAACCTCAAACTTCTAAACTGGTTAGAACTAAATAACCACTTACTCTATCAACAACTACTCATCATTCATAAGACCCTTCACTACCCTGATGTCACTAGCCTTACAAAATGATCATACCATATAAAAACCTAGCCACACTCCGTTCTGCTAATAAACTCCTAGTATCTCTAACAAAATCATATAATAAAGCTGGGGATGCATTACTCTCAAATTCCATAGGTAAAATCTGGAATCAACTCCCACAAGAAATAACTAATCAAAACTCTACCTCTCTTTTCAAAAAACACATTAAAGAACATCTCAAAACACAATGGCTGTGTCCTTGTGCAAATCAGACTAAATCATGTCCTCACTCACCTATCCCCCCATCCCCCTTACCGAGCTACTCACGATAACTTTCAGGAGTTTTAGAGTCATATCTAAGAATTAGGCTTTACCAGAAATCCTTTTATCTGCCTGTGTAACTTCATTTTGTGTTATTTTGTTACTGTTACTGTTTTTATAAGTATAATATAGTAGTATGTAGTATAAATTCATCTCCTATTTTTACTAATTGTTTTGTGTTGAAACTTATTTTTTCAGTCTACCTTGTATTGTTTTACTCATATTATGCTTTATGTAATAAATCATTGTTTATTGTCTGTACTGGAGCTTTTCTCCCCGGGCCTCTACTGAAAACGGATATTTATGTCCAGTTAGACTAGCCCGGTCAACAAATGTAAAATAAAATAAAATATATTACATAACATGGTCAGTGTCTGTCTTGGAGACCTGTACCCAAGCATGTTCTGTTGACTGTGGTAGTGTAGTTGAGGTATCCATAGCATGTGGTGCATACAGGTTCATAGGTTCATAGATAGATTAGTACTAAGCTAACTACCCTTGAGAAGCCATTTTAAACCTAGACAATTATCCCTTGTAAGACTCAAACCCTGCACCTTGTGTTTGTAAGGCAAACACCTTAACCATTAGGCCACCCTCCCTACAGGCTGGGGTTTCGTGGCTGTGGCATTCATAACACAGCTGGGCAGACATGTCAGTGTCAGTCAAGCCTAGATTGCCTGTAAGCAGCAAAGATGGATTCTGACATCTGCACATCTGTACAGAGGACAGACAGATAGATAGCCAGCTAGTTATGCATTAGGATGAAGTATTTGACAGATAGACATCTGACACTGATAGGTATACCATTACTACATGACAGCAGCCCTCAATGACATGTCCTATACACACAGTAGTCTACAGTTAATATCCACATGTCAGATCAATATCCAGTAGCAAATACTTAATGACACCGCGGCTCATACACCAAGAACATGATAGTCAGGGCTCAGAATCCAGCTTTGCATGCAGGGGTGTTTGGTTCAAGTAATGCAATCTGCAAACTAATCTTACTTGGGTAAGCACTGTTAATGGTAGTAACATAATGACACACTACATGCAAGTGTGACTGCATATAACTTGGAATACTACCTGGGTATGAAACACAGACAAACTGTAAAGATTGTTGTATTAGCCATAAATACTTGTGTCCCAAACAGTATACTCACACCCATTTCTACTGTAA
>NC_056740.1:86872824-86915324 GCF_019279795.1 Protopterus annectens | reverse complement strand
GAAGTCAGTAACTCACATGTATGTCACCATGTACTGAGTGCAATCATCATAGTATGCTACTGCATTTCTACAGATAGGAAATGTGTGAGTAACACAACACATGTAAGACTCCAAACTCTGGCCAGTCTGCAGACAGCCCTACAGGTGAGAGTTCCCTCAACCACATAACACTGTCATGCCAGACTTTAAATCATGTAGAACAGCCATATCCACACAAACACTGTTAAACCAATATTACTTCAAATGTAGAACAGCAATACGTACATTCTGTCCCCATGTCTTGAACATCCCCCTCATGTTTGTTGGCCTGCCTCCACAGTGTATGTTGTAAGAGGTCTTTCCAAATTCCCTCTGTGATGCTGTTTGTCAAACACCCACATTAAGTCCTGCTTACAGTGAAGGAATGGGCCAACACCCACAGGAAGTGCTTAGTTATAGGAGTTTGTGTTCCATGCAACTAGCTATGGGAATGATACCACAGCTGCTCCACATGCAATTAGCAAGTGGGGAACTGCAATTCGTGCACAGGCCATCAGCTGATCATGAACATTACTGACAGGACTGAAGCTGATACTTATAGAAAGCAGATGCACTTTTCCACATCCACCAGAGAGGGAGAGAGAGAGAGAAAGAGAGAGAGAGAGATAGATAGAGAGAGAGAGAGAGATAGAGAGACACACACAAACAGAGACAAAGTAAGAAAAGGAGGGAGTAAGAGAGTAAGAGCCAAGCATGTTTGTGTATGATCCATGGGTGGAGAGTGGTATCTGGGCATTATAATGGTTGCCTATATTGCTTACTAATCCACACTGTCACATGGTAATTGCACATGGCTGTACATGATTTACTATCAAAATATCAGCATAGCATTGCACGCTTATGAACTATTCGAACTACAGATGTTTGAATAGTTCATATGTGTGCCAGCTATAAAATCGTATCTGTGAGACAATATGCAGGGAAGTACAAATATAGTGGTTGTTGCCTAGCCAAGTGTGTTTGTGCATGAGATGTGTGTGGAGAGTGTTCTCTGAGTAATACAAGGGTTGCCAATATTGTTCATTAATCCATAATGTCACATGTAGGGCTATAGATTGTGTACACCAACCTCTCTGGTGTTTCACATCTGTTGTCCTTGTACGGTAGACATTGTGATATATACTAGGTCTTCAACATAATAATGCAGCAAAACCCACTCCACAATGCATCCTGTTATTACACAGTCATAGCAACCTCCACACTGGATACTGATGACAGACACACACACACACACACACACTTGCCAATACTGAGAGTCAAACCCCTACCTAGCTTTGTATTGTGACTACAGTGTACCGAATTTAATGCATGCGTCATGGCGCTCATAGGATGGATGTTGTTCCAAGGTACTTCTAAGATGAGGAACATCACCAGCCCTTGTAAATACTGGCATTGGGTGATGTAGTAGTTATGAGATCCAAAATTAATTTTGCCCAAAACACACATTTACATTTACCAGGGGTGAGGTTGAAACCTGAAACCTGTATCTAACAATCTTTACAGACCATTATGTCACGCATTTACCGCAAGCACCACTGACCTGTCATGGTTTATGGTTGGTGGATGATATCTGCAGGACTGCTAAAGTCAGGCTCTGATATGTGTAGTGGGTGTAAATGAGGACAAAATGCTTGAAGTACACACACAAACACTTGCCACAGATGAGATTCAAACCCATACCTGTGTAGCTACTGCATTGTTGCACATTACATGTTGAAAAACTATCCACAGGTATCTTTGAAGGTGACTAACATCAGCAGAAGTGGTAAAGGAGGGATAAGGGGAGAGTAGTAAGTGTAAATGTCAATAATGTCAGGTATTATCAATGGCACAGACTCTCTCTGTCTTTCTCTCTCTCACACACACACACACACACACACACACACACACACACACACACACACACACACACACACACACACACCCACACACACACACAGTTTCAGAGTGGCCAAGTCTGGGATTAGAACTCCTACCTAACTAGTATGTCACACTATAGCATTATGCAGTTATCACACACACCACAGAGCTTACAGGGCTGAACCCTGTCCAAAGAGGTATTTTAAGGTGACTGACATCAGCAGGCTTGCTAAAGTAGGGCAATGGGAGGTGTAGTGACTGTGAATGGCCTCAAAATCATTGATCCCTACACACACACACACACACACACACACACACACAGACACACACACACACACACACACACACACACACACACACACACACACACACACACACACACACACACACACTTGCCATCATACTATAGCATTACGCAGTTATTGCATGTGTCCTACACATGCAAACACACAGTTTCAGTACTAAAGCAAAGCAAACACATGCTGTGAAGTAATGGAGGCCAAAAAGGAATGGTGCAACAACTGGATATAAAAGAAAAAACTCGATTCTATTACTTTACAAAGTTAAGAACTATACTCATTTAGCGCTTTCATCCATATCAAAGTGAACTTCATCAGAATACAACAATCATTCAATTACTCACTTATATACTTCATTTTTGGCGCCTTAAAACCCAATTAAATAATTAAAATATTTAATTCAATTTAAAGTGAACTAGCACATTATTTACATAGACATCCTTACAGTTAGCTCAAAGCTAATGCTTAAATGTTCTACTAACTTATTTCCTACTTTTAAAAAACATATATTAACAACTACATGAACTACATTATTGCAACATTTTTTAGAAACTAATAAAATAAATTATATATAATATGTCAAGAGCAAAGAAGGAAGCATTATACAAAAATATACAAATATTTGCAAGCTATCTAATTGTTCCATGTACATACATCTAAATTCATATTTAAAAAAAGAATATGTAGTGGAAAAAAACAATTATTCAAACATAACAAAACCTTATTATTGCAACTGCAATATGGGTTTAATAGTAATGGAATCATTTAATCCAGGCTCACTTGCTGCATCTGTCAAAATTTGCCATTTAATTTCTTTTTGTCCTAAAAGTTACCCCCATGTGGTTCAAATCTAACCTGCTCTAAAATAGCAAATTTAAAAAAATGAGTGTCTCCATATTTGTCCACATGTCTATAGAGGGCATTATTACTGTCCTTTCTTCTAATACTATATGTATGATCATAAATTATGTTCTTAAATGACCTCTATGTTTTACCTATATAGTAGCTGGGGCAGGTCATGTATTTGGCCATATATATAATATACTTAGAGTTACAATTCCCTTGCCTAAAGGTTATCCTGGTCTTGTTAACATTTTCCAGGACTATACCTTCTTTCTCTAAAATGGCATGACACTGCTCACAACTACCACATTGCCTGGTATGTTTGTTCTGATCATTCACTACTCTTATTGTATAACCCTTCTCTAAATTTCTCTTGATATTAGCACCTATTTTATAGACAAATGCTGGTGTATTCCCAATTATTTTCCTAATTTCCTTATTCGCTATTCTTCTTCTTCTTCAGCTTTTCCGGGTTAGGGGCCGCCACAGCAGATCACCTGTCTGCTCATGATTGGCAGTGGAGTTTTACCGTGTCGAGTTGCCAGCCCGGCGCCCAACCTTCCACAGAAGGCACACACATGCACACACTCATGTCTAGGGCCAATTTAGAGTGTCCAATCCACCTACAGCATGTTAATATGTTCCAATTTCTACATAAAATTTGTTTTATGTTATTCACATAGGGGGAATATTAAAATATGCAGGCCCTGTTGTAATGTGCTTCAGTACTTCTTAACTCAATGTCTATATTCTTAGTTAATTCTCTCCTGAAAATGGGAGGATACCCCCCGTCCCCTTATAACATAATCCTTTGCATCATCTAAGATGTTACAAGGATAACCTCTGGAACTAAATAGGGACCTAATAAATTCAATTTCTTCAATCATATCATTATGCATAGATGTCATTCTGGCAGCCCTTATACACTGCCCTTTAAAAATGTTTTTCATCATTTTTCTTAGATGATTACTTGAATATTCTAAATAACTGTTGGAAAAAGTGTTTTTCCTATAAATACGAGATTTAAATCTATTGGAAGTGTTAGAAATAAACATATCCAAAAATGCTATACCATCTGTACTACTAGAATGTGGAAATTTTAAGTAAGTACTAGTGCTGTTTATATAGTCCATAAACTCTTCTATAATATTTTGTGGACCTTCCCATAAGATAAAAATATCGTTCAAAAACCTGGAATAATTTCAAATGTACTTATAGTAATCACTTTTGAATATAAAATTGGTCTCCCATTCCAACATAACCAAATTAGCGAACATGGGGGAGCAAGCTGTCCCCATGGCCACCCCTCTGGTCTGTCGCAAGTTTTCACCTTCAAAAAAGATGTAATTGTGATCAAGTACTATCACCATAAGTCCCATAATTAGACAGACATTATCCCATTCCAAATTAGAATATTTTCTTATGCTATTACATAATCCATCCAACCCCTGTGTTTTGTGTTTACATGAAAACAAGTCAATGACATCTGTGGTAATGAATGTAAGTACCTCTTTCAATATACTGGGAGTAAGGCTACCCAAAAAGACCTATGAGTCCTATATCAAATGTGGTATTTTACCATAAATATGCTTTAGCCATTTATCTATGGCTACGCCTAATGGGAAGTTTTGGAGTGGCTTCCTGAAACAATGGGGCAAAAGGGGGGCTTTTAAATATTCTTATGGACTTTCAGTATTCCAACTATTGTGGCTAAAATAGGGTATTCAACCTTTAAGAAATTATATATATTAGTGGTAATACGATTGTCCAAAGGAATTCTTCCAAATACAAATCAATCCGTTTGTATCCAATATTTATTTTGTTAATAGACACTGTTTCATAATTACCAGATTCATGTGATATTCCATACATTTGAGTAATATAATCTAAAGTGTCATATATAACCACCCCTCTACCCTTGTCGGGTTTCATAACCCTTATCTTATGGTCATTTTTAAGCTGTTCCAAAATAGATTGTTCCTTTTCTGACAAATTACTGTGCATTTTTCTGTATTTTATATCATTTTGTAATTTGTACACTTCCCCAGTAACCAATCTTTCATATACAGCTATACTGGGGTGGGTGGTACATAGGTACTTCTTTTCTTCAGTCCTCCTTTGACCAATGGCTGAGATTTGTTATGAAACATTATAGCTAAATTTAATTTTCTAAGACACATCTTGATCTATATTATAGAGTCAACTAAATTGAATCTAGTTTGTGGGATATATTTCATACCCTTAGACAGTAAGTTAAAATGATCTTTCTCCACTACTAAATTTGTGTAATTGTAAATCTTAAAATTATCCATACTACTAACTAAACCCTCTGAAATAATGATTTCAGATGTCTCATCTATATGGATATCAAAACCTACCACTGTCTCTTTTTCTCTCCCCATTTTGTATGCCCATATTGTCCCTGTGTCCAATTTTGCCTGTTTTTTTTCCACTTCCAATCCTTTCTCCAATTTGGATGTTGTTGCTGTTTCCATCTGTTCTGAAAATTTGGACTAATTCCCTCTTGAAATGCTTCAAAATTAAACATTTGGATCATATTGGTGTCATATTGTACTTTTTCTTTTACCTTTTTACCCTTCTCCTCCTTCCAGGGGTGTACAATATTATTCTTATAATGCTCTACATCCCTCCTTATTTTTTTACACTTTTTGGAATAAATAGCTTGTGCTTTCTTGTCAGGTAAACTGTACTGTTTCATATACAATTTCTCCTGTTGTGAGAATAGCTGATCATTAACAATAAATGTTATTCAGTTTTTCCACTTCTTCCATTAATTTGCATAATATCTCATCATTCTTTTTAATAAGTAGTTTCATGTAGTCAAAACCAAATTGATTAAAAAGTGAATTAAACTCTAAACATGCTTGTTCATCTAAAACAACCCCCATAGGTGCCTTAAAAAAAGAAGTCCCATAGGAACAACATTCAAAGAAATACATTCATTTAGATATGCATTGTCCAGTTTAATGCCTTTAATAGCATTTAATTTTTTACCAAAAAAATAAATCATATCTTTTAAAGTTCCTTCTAAAATATTATGTAAACTCCCCGCAGAGCCAGAATCCTGGCTCAAAGAATTGAATTGAAAGTCTTTCCATAAAAAAATTATCCAGTTGTTTGACACCTTACCCCACACTTGTTTTACATTTGGCATTAACTCTAGGGCTCGAACTATGATTTGCAGTAACGTTGTCCATTACATTGGCATTAGTTACTGCTGTAGAGTAAGTTTTAATGTTCATAGGGCATTTGGGTCTTGCCCCTGTTTGATAAAAATCTTCCTCCAGATTGTATAGTGGTAACATCAAGAGAAATTTAGAGAGGGGTTATACAATAAGAGTAATGAATGAATAGAATAAAAATACCAGGTGATGTGGTAGCTGTGGGTACTGTCATGCCATTTTAGAGGAAGAGGGTATAGTCCTGGAAAATGTTAACAAGACCAGGATAACCTTTAGGCAAGGGAATTGTAACTCCAAGTATAGTATACATACATATATATATATATATATATGGCCAAATGCATAACCTGCCCCAGCTACTATATAGGTAAAACAGAGAGGCCATTTAAGAAAATAATTTATGATCATACATATAGTATTAGAAGGAAGGACAGTAATAATGCCCGCTATAGACATGTGGACAAATATGGAGACACTAATTTTTTTTAGTTTGCTATTTTAGAGCAGGTTAGATTTGGACCACATGGGGGTAATTACAAGGCACTTTTAAGACAAAAAGAAATTAAATGGCAAATTTTGACAGATATGGCAAGGGAGCCTGGATTAAATGAATCCATTACTATTGAACCCATATTGCAGTTACAATAATAAGGGTGTGTTATGTTTGACTAATTGTTTTTTCTAGTACATATTTTTTTAAATATGAATTTAGATGTATGTACATGGAACAATTAGATTGCTTGCAAATATTGGTATATTTTTGTATAATGCTTCCTTCTTTGCACATTTGCACATTTGCACTTGACATATTATATATTTTATATAATTTATTTTATTAGTTTCTAAAAAAAAGTAATGTAGTTCATGTAGTCAGAGGTTGTTAACGTGTGTTTTTTAAAAGTAGGAAATGAGTTAGTAGAACATTTAAGCGTCAGCTTTGAGCTAACTGTAGGGATGTCAAATAATGTGCTAGTTTACTTTAAATTGAATATAATATTTTAATTATTTAATTGAGTTTTAAGGCACCAAAAATGAAGTATATAAGTGAGTAATTGAATGATTGTTGTATTCTGATGAAGTCCACATTGATGTGGATGAAAGTCCTAAATGAGTATAGTTCTTAACTTTGTTAAGTAATAAAATTGAGTTTTTTTATATCTAGTTGTTGCACCATTCATTTTTGGACTCCGTTACTTCACAGCATGTGTTTGCTTTGCTTTGGTACTGTTTTGTCATTTAAACACACAGTTTCACAGTTACCATGTCTGGGATTAGAACTCCTACCAAACTAGCATTTTGCACTATCGCATTATGCAGTTATCGCATGCACCGCAGAGCTTCCAGAGCTGAATCTTCTCCAAAGAGGTATTTCAAGGCGACTGACATCAGCAGGCTTGATAAAGTAGGGCAATGGGAGGTGTAGTGACTGTGAATAGCCTCAAAATTATTGATCCCCACAAATACACACAGTTTCCACGTCTGGGATTAGAACTCCTACCTAGCTAGTACATCATACTATATCATTATGCAGTTACGGCATGTGCCATGGAGCTTACAGGGCTGAACTTTGTCCAAAGAGGTATTTCAAGGTGACTGACATCAGCAGGCTTGCTAAAGTAGGACAATTGGATGTGCAGCACTGTAAATGACCTCAAAGTCATTGATCCCTACACACAAAAACACACACACACAGTTTCACAGTGGCCATGTCTGGGATTAGAACTCCTACCTAACTAGCATGTTAAAGTATAGCATTACACAGTTATCACACATGCCACAGAGATTACAGGGCTGAACTTTGTCCACAGAGGTATTTCAAGGTGACTGACATCAGCAGGCTTGCTAAAGTAGGGCAATGGGAGGTGTAGTGACTGTCAATGACCTCAAAATCATTGATAGCTACACACACAAACACACACACACACACGCACACACACACACACACACACACACACACACACACACACACACACACACACACACACACTCAAAACCAGACACACACACACACACACACACACACACACACACACACACACACACACACACACACACACACACACATGCCATGTCAAGGATTAGAACTCCTATCTAACTAGTATGTCACACTATAGAATTACACAGTTATTGCACGTGCCACAGAGCTTACAGGGCAGGACCTTGTCCAAAGAGTTATTTCAAGGTGACTGACATCGGCAGGCTTGCTAAAGTAGAGCAATGGGGATTGCAGTGTGTGTGAATGGGCCATAAACCATTCCTCTGGAAACACACACAATACTCAGTCATATACAACTTTACATTTGACAGGACTGGGTATACGGCTGCTAGATGAAAACTGATTTGTACTGTCATGTTACACAGTTATCACAAGCACCACAGACACTATAGTGCTGAGGCCTACCAGAAGCAAATGTCTACAGTGATAGACATCAGCACATCATGGGATATTGGTCAATTGGATATGTGCTGGGTGGGACAGGCCTCATGATACAAAGCTCTTTGTCACTGACTGTCTCTCTCTTCCCCACATCTCTGTTTGTGTATGTTTGACCTATTATAGTGTATTGTCCTTGGATATATGTGTGTATTCCTATCCAATATGTGTGCAAAACATGAATGGTGTGCAATGTGGTGTGTGCACAGAATTCTGTGACTAACAGTTATGTATAGTCCACTGTTGTTGTCAGACATAGGCTTCATTTCTCTAAGCGTGGGAGCATGCCCAGTATGACCTTCTGTATTGAATGTGTGAATCCATTACAGGTAGGTTGTACTCCAGTGCAGGAATTTGTGTTCTACACCTACAGCTAGCAACCTGTTTCTGCAGGATATCTGTAGATAGGTTGACAATATGGAGTCACAATGTGCAAAGGATAGTGGGATACTGTAACTATTGTGTCTGTGCTGCTTGTGCTACATGGTATTGGTGTTAGCAGAGATATTCAGACCTATGTACTGTTTTACACTGTGATGTATTATGTCATCAACTACAGACAGATATACTTATTTGCTCACAGTAACTTCCTGGGGAATACAAGATGAATGAAGCTGTGTCCAGTATTGTGGTCTGCAGCCTATTTATTCCTGCGCACTCATGCCATTCTGGAGGGGGAGCCACAGACACTTGCTGATGGGTCTATGTAAATGGTCCAGCACCTTTGTACTGTGGTGGCTGAAAATCCCCTGCTTGTACATCTATCGATGTGACAGAATGGCCATATTCTGCTGTGGCCATTCCTCTCAGCTATACAGATTCACACAGGTTATCCAGAGGCAGGGCTCATATATCTGGTCAGTTCCCCTTCACATTGTGGTTTACGAGCAGGTTTGTAGCCACCCATTACTGGGTTTGCATGCAGGGGAAGTATAGGCACACATCAGAGTTTCAGACTTCACACACTCCATGGCATCCATCTTTCTACCCCCCCCCCCCCCACTGTTATTCTATCCTCTTCCTAACATTATGCAAATGATATCTGATAAGTATCCCTATAGTTGTCCCTTCATTCCAGTGGTATTTAGGGGTTGGTCCACAGTTCATGCAGTAGGATATGGTGGGCATGCTACTGGGATTTGTCGACATGGCCTTGCATTTGTGTTCTGTGGACTGTATTATTCTGTTATTTGGGACCCCATGAGATAACATACATTGGCAGTACGGGTGAGGCACAGGCTTTTGATAAAGAATTGTAGGGCATTTGGTAGTGATGCAGGCCATCTGTAGCAGGCCAGTGCATTCTGTCACTCCAACAGTCCCAGGCTGCAAGCCACTGGATTTCCCTGGGGTAACAGGGTAGGTGTGCGAGGTGTTAATGGCAATAGTCCTTATTAATCCATTGGTGTGGATGCTGGCCGGGTGCTGCTTACAGCTAGGGACACACCTGCATGAGACACCTCTTCAGCATGCTGCATTCTGTGGGTATTCCCATACAGAAGTAGGGGTCATACTGTACTCATTCCCAACAGCAGGGATATGACCTGTGATGAACCTGTGGCTAATGGTGGGGTGAGCTGAGTGCATGTGTGATATGGAAGCTTCTTGCAGCTGACTCACAGATATACATGGGAAATTCCCCTTATGCTGGCTTCTGCGGGGACATCAGCAGTTTCTCATTACTTCATAACTGTGCCTTTTGTGGTCTGTCATTGATTGGCCAGACTACATCAGTATTCCATACTAAACAGACAACTAATGTGCTGCTAACCTGTATGTATAATTCCAAAGGTGTGTGCATTTGACAGTTACCTTTTATATACTCGGTCTAGGGTACTTTCACCTGTGAACTGTGTGCATGTCTGGGCCCACATTCCTGGCATGTCTACCTTTCAGATGGTGACGGATATTACATCCGAACAATGAGTATGAATGAGTGCTGGATTGGGTCTTGCTGGGATGCATTGTGGTTGGCATTGCAGTTGTCAGAACATGGCCCTGTCATCAACAGTACTGGCCATAGGCCACTGGGACATGACCCTCCATGCCTACATGCTGACCACTTCCACACAATTTACAACACACAACAACCGAACACACAGAGCCCTGCATATTGTACACATGCAGCACTCTATCCTGCTAATTGGGCCAGCTCAGGTAATCTGTGCTCCACTGTTATTAAACCCACATGTAAATGTTACTACATTTCTACATGGGATTATGGGGGGGGGGGCACACCTGACAACTGTAAACATTTGCTATGACTGTACTGCTATTTCAGGTTTTCTGCTGGATTTCACTTCGTTTTGTATTCTGACCTATCATGCAGACAAGAGACATATCAGTGGAGTACAGATCTTAGGTTTTATTGACCTGCATTTCAGTTTCAGACTTCTTGCCCTTCAGAACTAACATCCAGCTGCCTGACCTGTTGTAGTCTGTCTGTGTAGGTCTGGAGGCGGGCTGTTCTCTGTTGCCATCAATTGGAGGCCTTAGCACAGCCTTTCTTTGTGGTCATCTACACCTGTCCTGCTGGCTGAGACTGTTGTTGGGTATGTGAGCCTCACTGACATGCATGTGTGTGTCCTATGGACACACATTCGGCCAACCACATGTCTTGCAGAGAGATTTGTCACCTTGTCTAGTACTGCCTACTTTGCTGACACCAGTATTTGTTATGTATTTCATGCTGCCCATATAGATGTCTACTATCTTCTGCCATCCCTTTCAGCCACCTGATTCCCTTGCATGGTCACATCCATACCATAGATAAACGTAGCAGATTATACTACTCCATTCAGCAATTGATAGGGAGAGTGACTTACCTTGTGGCTGAGCCAGTATTGAGGATGGTGCTGGAGGGACTCACATAGTACTCTCCCTATACATGGTAAAGCACAGGTAGTGTCATGTTTGGCATTCCTTTTACTGTATGTGTGAGTCAGAGAGAGGTGTCATTCCCTGGGTTACTACTGTGTCAGTATATATGCTATAAGTTGCCTCTTTGCCAAAGCCTGGGCATATTGGGTATGCCTCCTTCTGCCTACAGGGGCAGGTTCAGGTTGTTCCTCCTCTGAGTCATTCTGTGCCTGTGCTGGCCTTGGCAATCATGGGGGGTTGTGTGGCCCTGCCCCGTGCTGTTCCTGCTGCAGCTGTTTCCATAGGATCATATTGTGTAGCATGGCACATACAATGAAAATTTGTGTATGTGTAGCTGGAGAGTACTGCATGGCTCCACCGGATATGTCCAGGCACCGGAACCATAGCATGAGCATCCCAAACACATCCTCTATTATGATTCTGGTTTGTGGGTGTGCCTCATTATAAAGTTCTTGTTCAGGTGTGTGTGAATTTCTGATGGGTGTCATCAGCCACGGCTCCAGTACGTAACCAGCATCCCCCAGCAGCTGGCCATATGTGATGTCCCTACTGGCAAATCTCTGGTACAACTGCATCATATGCCAGATGTGGGAGTCGTGATAGCTTCCAGGACTGCCAGCACACACATTCATTATAATGCCCTGGGCATCACACATGACCTGGCAGTTGATGGAGGGGAAGCCCTATGTAGACCCTACCCTGCTCTCCAGATGATGCTTTGATGTGTATGTGCGTGTAGTCTATAGCACCCACTACCTCAGGGTATTCTGCTGTTTGGTGGAAGAGACGCATATTGATTATCAATGCCTCATGGGTATTGAGGAAATATATGTGCTCACCAGCATGTGCTGACCATGGCATCCAGGAACTGGTGGAGTACCCTGGATGCTGATGCCTGTGAGATCCCCATAATGTCCCCAGTTGGCCTTTGGAACATAGCTGTGGCTAGTATTCTTAAGTCTACACATACCTTGGTATCCAATGAGATGGGTTTCCTTCTGTTGGTTCTGTGTGTGAGGTGTGGCCGGCACAGCTCAACAGTTTGCTGTAGGAGGGCCCTGTCCAATCTATAGCACTCCACTATCTCCAGCTCATGTAGCCCATGGTAAGTTACCCTGGGTCTGTACACTCTTCTCCTTCTCCTCACTGTGGGTTTGTCATCAGCATTCTCATCCCCACCACCCTCAGCTTCTTCCACATACTGATGTATGAGAGTGACAGCAGCACCTATCATTTTGTTGGTTTTGTTAGGTACAATTTCCCCATTTGTGTACACCGGTGGTGTAGAGTTTGTGGGAAAAACCAGAGTGAAAGGTGTTTGCATAGTTTACAGTAGTTTGCTGGGCTGGGCTGGGTTGCTGCCTGTGTAATTGGCTGATTCTGATACATTTCATCTGCCAGCTATGCTAGTTCTCCTTGTTTAGCTTCCTACTGCTGTTTTCCCTTCCCATTGCCTTCCTGTTTAAGCCCCAAGGCATGCTACAGAACCCTAGTGCTCAGATGTGACTGGAGCTCCTATTTCCTGTTTTTTTTTTTTTTTTTTTTTGTTATTTTGTTTAAAACCGGTGCATGGTGCGCACACCCATTTAGGCAATGTAAATACTGCTAGGCAGCTTCAGACACACCCCCTTCCTTAGTTGTGCTTAGCTTAGGGCAAACACAAGCCACTGGGCTCCAATAAGCTTACATCAGTCATGACACTCTCCCTCATGAGGTCATCTAGCTCTTATGCTTATACCATGGTGTTATTGCACCTACATAGTTGGATGCAAGCTAGCACTGAGGGGAAATCTGTGATTCAGTATCATTCCCCTCATTTGCATAGAACTGACTGCTAATGCATGATTATAAAACTGACACTCAGCATTCCTCTTTAGAAACCGCTATTCCATGGTCTTGTTGTCTTATGCATGCCATTGACTATTGTGGCAGAATGATTATTTTGGTTTAATAGCTTATTTCCAGCTTTTTTTTTCTTATTTTCAGGACGGTCCCATTTGTGCACCGCTGCCCTATGCTTAAACAGCCAAAATCGGCAAAATAAAAGTTATTTTTTTAAATTTTGAAACTATTTTTCATGACTATGGCCATATATTTGGCCATTAGCATCCCTAACCCTTATAATACATGCTTTTTTATGAGCTGTCATGCCTCCATTTTGTAGTTTGCAGCAATGTGTTCAGCTACTAGCTGAATACATTTCTGCAGTCTACACTATTCCTGCACAGATACCTACCTGCTTCCTGGATCACTAATTTACCTCATTTGCATGGTTTTCACCAGCAAATGAGGTAATTAGCATACAGGGGCTGTGTCCATGCAGGAATAGTACAGGAGCACTTGTGCACGTCCTGGGAGCTCGTTCCTGGATTGCACATTGGCCACATTGCCTCCCAGTAGCTCTTGTACTATTCCTGCACACTATGCAGAGCTTTCTGAATCCTGGGGATTGTTCTTCCCAAGTAATGTTGTAGCTGCCAGTTTGCTTTCATACATCATCTACCTCCAAAATATGATACCTACATTATCTATACTCCTGATGTCTAATTGTGAAAAAATGTAAAACATAATATCCACAGTAACTTACTTCCATTTATTGCTATAGGACTTACCACTCACATGTCCATGGGCATAAAAATTAAATAAAAAGTAAATAAATAAAATCGTATTGTGCAGTGGGCAATGTGTATTTTGACTACTTCCCACAAACCTGTCTGGTTTGCTGTCAAAAAAGAGAAAGAACATCAAGTCACACTAATGAACTTCAAAATGGAGATTTCAGACACTAAGCTCTGTCCCCAGACTGCAAGCAGCAACACTGATCACTTTAGTGTTTGTGATTATCTTCTGCCCACAGTTTGCAGAGCACTGGCTCTCACACAGTGTGAAGCAAATGTACAAAATGTGGGACACAGAAACACTTACATTTTCAACTAGGAAGATGATAGAATTTTCTTTACATTTAAAATGTTGTTTTGATGATATATATGATTTGGTATTAATAGCTATAGCTATGTGTTAAAAACACAACAATAAAATTGTGACAGACCTCATCAGTGTGTAACAGTGGAATATGCGATTTCAAACATTCTAAATGAGGAACATTCCTTGTAATGAAGCACAATTGAGAGCTCGGTTTCTTGTCCTCCCCAAAGATTAGCTGTGAAACTAGCCACATAAATATATGCTGCTGTAGAGGGCTGTGTTATTATAGGGAACCATACTTATCACCTGCCACAGAATTTGAAGAATATCTATGATTTTTGCCTCTTACTTTTTGCCCTGCCCCTTATTTTCTGGGACATCACTGATGATTGCAGACAAGTCAACAGTGTCAGACAGAGCTTCATCTCACTGTCCATTCAAGTATGTTGATGCAAAACCTGTTGTTTTAGAAACCTTTTAACTGAAGTAGAGTTATATTTAAAAATTACCCCTGATTTTTGGGCATTCGACCTGCTGTCCATCATTTTTCTGTTTTCAAAATTTCTGACCAAAGGTCAGGCATATGCAGGGAACCATACCTCTGAACTGTCCCTGATTTTTCATAATATCTCTTTCATTTTGCTTCATATTTTTTGCCATGTTCCTGATTTTTGGTGAACCACTGTAAATTAAAGACAAGTCAATAGTGCATGACCATAAAGTTTGCACTTTCTATTGTCCAGAAAATGCATATTGATAAAAAACAGTTGCTCTATTTATATTTTAAATTAATTAGAATATTTTAAAAAATGTTCTTGATCCATTCTCTCATTATTTTGTCTGTGTCAATAATTAGTTAGCAAAGTTGAGAAGTATGCAGGGATCCCCCCCACATCACCACACACACATTGATTGCAATAAAGGTAAATTAAATATATATATATATGTATGCTGTGCTGCTGGAAATGTAGTATCTACTACTACCAATGCCACAGTCTCATTTGTCTTCCTTTTCAAATTTAAATAAAAACAAACTCATACTTGCAAAGAGATCACTGTCCCTGAGGGTTCACATCACTGCAATTCCCAGCTATCTCTAGTCATGTGGCTACATGACTTCAGATTTCCAAGAAGAGTTACCTGATAGCAGGTGCTTAGAATGCACAATTCTTGATAGTATCTAGTCATATTAAGACATGACTAGTGACTGCCCAATCAGAAAGCACTGCATTCAGTTTCTAAGGGCAAATGAACTTATGTTATCAGACAACATAGTAATAAGATATGGTTTGACTGCAGATGTTCTATTAATCTGTTCAGAGAAAGAAAGAAAGAAAGAAAGAAAGAAAGAAAGAAAGAAAGAAAGAAAGAAGAAAAAATCTTTATATTTTTTATTGATGCACTCTCTGGGGCTCAGTACCCTACAGCTGGGTCATGTGTCTATATGTGCCTCAATGTAGCACATCTATGATGACGCATGTCTGACATGTACATTTGCTTTCAACATGGAGATTTCACAGTGGACCATTTTGCTGGTAAGTGTTGGCATATTGTTTTGAAACATGCTGACAGATGCATACATTATCTATGTGAGCAGACAATTCCCCCCAAAAGTATTTGTACTTTGTGATTTGCAGGTGATGCTGGCTACCCACCTGAACTGTGAAACATAGCACCTGTGTGCACAACTGAAATTGTAATAAAAAATGCAATATAATACCATGCATCCCCAGATATTAGGGGTAACTGAATGAAGATACTGGTTTGTTTCCTCAATATTTCTGGTAGAGCATCAAAGTACTCTGAGAGATAGCCAGCAAGATGGTACCAATATGTGCCACATTTCATAATATAAACATGCAGAAGTATGAGAATCATTCCTAGTGTTTTTCTACATTACTGCTTTCAATAGACATCCCAGAAGCAGTAGCACTAGCTGAAAACAGCAACACATATCAAGTATGATAAGCACTAACACTGTCCAAGGCAGCAGTTGGTAATATACATGGTAGCACTGGCAAGGCCACAATGTCTGGTTAATTACTATAGGTCATGATGTCTACAAAGTTGCAGTATTAGATAGATTAAACATGATGCCCACAGTGTTCCTATCAAGCTTTGCTAGTCATCGCAATGTCTGGTCCCACTATACAACAGACATCAGTTTAATAAGACACAGAAGGGAGGGTTGTTGGCATCTGCACAGGGGACAGGATACAAAGTAATGATAATGTGTATACATAAAAAAGTGGTGGGCGAAATATGTCAAAGAAGCTGCAGGTAGGGTCTGTATTAGGTCTCTCAGAAACAATGATTTATACTATTTCCTCCTGTGATACAGAGGGATTGGCTCAGGGAGAACTAATTTCGCTGCATAAGTAGCCTGGACTGTGAGTCCACAATGGTAGAAATGGTGTGAAATTTCTGGACCAAGGCATGTATAAAAATCATTGCTGAAGTGCAGTTCTTTTGGAAGTAGGCAATTGCTGTCATCCATAATGAGAGTGGAAGGGCATCTGGCAGCTCTAGCCACTGCTGAGCATTTTTTCTGCAAGGGCTCACATAATGGCCACCCCTTTTTCATACTGTATCCATTGCACAAACAATACTGGCAATGTAGTCAGACATGATAACAATGGCAAGCCAACACATGGAGATATTTATAAAGGCAGAGTGTATGCCACCATGCACCTCAGCTAATCACGTATATCATGATATCTGAGTTCCAAGTTTAGATTGAGCTCCTTACCAGTTTGGGAGCATACTCAGAAATACACATAGTACACTTGCAAGCTGAATGGCCGACTGTGTGTCAGCAGTCTAAGCCTAGATGTCATTCCTGTATATCTGTTGATTTATCCTCAATGCTGCACAGATGCTGGAGGAGGGTGGACATCTGTGACTGGCAATGACATCAGTAACCCTCTGTTGCTGACCTGTAGTGGAGGCACTCATGTATAAAATAATATGCACTTCAGAAGCTGCTGTTTTGGGCTCAGAGGGATCACTGGTGAAATTCTTGATCATGGTTGATGTCTCCTTTGCATGGAATTGTGTACAATTTACCAGTACAGACTGGCTATAAATACACACTCTGTGAAAGTAGCTCACCACCCAGGACTTGGACAGACCTAAGTGTTACTGTGTTGTCAGATTCTGACATATGAGACTATCTTGGTATCATTGTCAGACATTGCAGAGTAGCATCTTCAGACTTTAGTCCAGCCTCAGCCATTACTACCACTTACTTATTGCTGTTTACACCTGGGAAAGTGTAACAGATAGAGGACCATAGTGAGCGCATTAACATATGCTCACAAGGCCATGCAGAATAATTTTGAATAGGATGAATGAGGTTTAAAGAAACTTGAACAATGTGTGTCATTTCTAGGTAAATGAAAATTGCTGAAAGCATATGTGTACTGTATGAAAATGACAATGGAAATGATATGGCTTGTTTTCTTTTCTGTTACTGTATGTGTACCGATGTCACCTTTTAAAAATGTTATGTTTAATAAGTGTTTATAAAAAGGGTGGACTTAGGGGTGAGGGTATAGTTACTCAGCATTAACCTCTCTGGCATGTACAACCTTCCTCAGTTCAGATGTGCCTATGAAAAGAAATGTGCATCATGCCAGCTGTTCGCAAGTCACCAAGTATTTGTAGTAGTTGTGTGTGCAAGCCCATAGTACATATAAATAACCTGATCTATCTCCCTCTGAAGTACTGCTGGGATGGGGTCAGCCTGCAGCAATATCCACACCTTTGCCTGGAATCATCATTGATTTCTTCTCCTTTTTTGCCAGTCTGGTGGACGCTGGAGGATCACCCCTGTGGAGGATCTTTCCTGTACAAGTGCACATCTTTTCAGATTGCCGAAGCGGGACATTATTTATTTACTTATTTATTGTTTGATTGATTGATTGCTTGATTTACATTTCTTTATTGGGAAAGTCTGAGTGGGCCAGAAGCCCATTTTCAGCAGAGGCCCGGGGAGAAAAGCTCCAGAGAAATACAAGCAAAATACAGCAGATAGCACAATAGTATACATACAGTAAGATGCAGAATACATATCATCTAGTTAGTCTATACAAAGTAGTATTCAATACAGTTTTCTAGTAGATATAGGTTCAAAAAGAAAAACACACAAGCATTTCAGTGAAGATCAGTGTGAGAAAAATAAAATTAGTACTGTGTACATATTAAATAATAGTTATGAACAAATGAGATTTCCTTTATATATATTTTTTGAGTAGTAATAAACACTAAGGAGAGGGATAAATTGAGGTAAGGAGTGGACAGTGTCATGACAGAGTTATAGATATCTTGTCAGTCAGGTTTGGTGCAGAACAATGCCAGTTCTTGGATAGATGTTCAAATAGTAGTTTTTTGAAATTGGTAGATTCCGGTGTGTTTTGGAGGGTGTGGAGTAAAGAGTTCCATAATTTGCTAAGACAGAAAGATTCTGTCTACAAATCTTAGACTTCGTGGGCATGAGTAGGGAACAACAAATTCCTTAAGGGATGGGCAACTGTCAGGATGGAAGATGATATTGTGTGTGAATTTAAGTTGGTAGAGATGGAGAAGCTTAGGTAGCTCAAGCAAATTTAATTTATGTAGAGCAATTCAGTGGTGGGTTTGGTGGGGAAGGTTGGCTGCGAATCGGGCTGTTTTGTTGTAGCAAGTTTCCAATTTGCTTAAGTCTGATTTTTTTTAAGTTGGTAAAGAGGGATAAAGCATATAGGAATCTAGAGAGGAGGAAAGTCCTGGATATGGCTAATCTGGTATTGCCAGTGAGGAATGGCTTGGTTCTGTACAGTGGACCAAGTTTGATGTGAACTTTCTTAATTGTGATGGGTATGTGTTGGTTAGATCCTTGTTTGTTGCTGATTGTCATGCCAAGGAGTTTTGTATGCTCAACTGGTTGGATGACAGTGTTGTTTGCTGAAAGAATAGTGAAATGAGGTGTGATCAGTGAATGTTTGTTAGAGGTAAATAGCATTAACTGTGTCTTTTTGGGGTTGAGGATTAGCTGTGATTTACTTAGATATGTTTCTATATCATTAAAAGCTTGTTGGGCTACTATTTGGAGGTCTGGTAAGGTATCAGCTGAGCAGATTAAAGTTGAATTGTCTGCATACTGAACTACTTTAGCATGTGTTGTGGATGAGGCTAGATCATTGGAGAAGATGGTGAAAAGAAGGGTTCCTAGTATGGACCCTTGGGGGACTCTGACTAAGACAGGCAGAAGTGGTGAGAGTTCGGATTTCCATTGTACCACTTGTTGTATGTCAGAAAGATAGCTTAGGAACCAAGAGAGGGAGATTTATCCAATAGCAGCACTGGGACATGGTACAGCTGTGCATACCCACAACTTTATTTTATTTGTTAACCAGTTAAGCCACTTGACACAATTGTCTATTTTCAGGGATGACTCAGGAGCATTGTGAGTTTAAATGACATTGTCAGAGTCATATAGTAGGCAAGTAGATCACCAAAAAAGAAGACATAGATATATTTTGTGGAAGTACCTATGAAACTCCTGTGGAACATAAGAAAGATGCTAAATGTATAGAAGAAGTAAAATAAAGAATAGGCAGTTTAAAGGTATACAATATAAAATGGGATGAAGTAACAGCCAGAGATTGAAACAAAGTTAAGAAAAGCCTTTAATTGAAAAACCCTAGGCCCAGATGCTGTACCTAACTTCTGGTTCAAAGTATTAACATCTTTCCACAAAGATTTAGCCATGAGTAAGAACTATTTATATGCGCACCGTGAACAGACACCAACCTGGCTAACAACAGGAAAAACAATGCTCTTACTTAAGAGTGAACCTGCAAAATACCCTAAAAATTAAAGACCAATAACTTGCCTTTAGACGATATATAACTTATACACGGGAATTGATGCCGACAGAGTTTATAGTCATTTAGAAGAAAACTCAATTATAGCAATAGAACAAAAGGCCAATAAAAGTCATATGGAACAAAAGCTCATTTGTTGTTAAATAATGTCATAGTGGAGAACTCTAAAAAGGAGAAGAATTTAAGTATGGCATGGATTGATTACAAAAAAACATTTAACAAAACATCAGTATGAAGTGCTTTTCGTTAAGCTAGATAGCAAAACTTCAGATAAAAAACTTTACTTAACTAATGTTTAAATATACATCATGTAACTACTTTGGTCATTAAAACACATTCATTATTCATTAGCAAGTCATTGGCTCTAAACATACTGTACATTGTTTTAAAAAACAAGAGACTTATAGTGTCAGAAACTAGAACCAAAACTACAAAAGTCAGAAACTTAAAAAAGTGCTTGACATTCCCAACAAAATATCTTTTCCTCTTTCATTTGTTTTTTAGATTTTTTTGATATTTAAATTCATGCTAGAAAGTGTATTTGTGTGTAAAAAAGAAGTGTATTTAGAAAAAAAAGCCCTAATGAGATAAAAGCTCATAATCCTATATATACAAACACATTTTTTTAAATACACTTCCTTTTTGCACACATATATACTTTCTAGTATGAATTTAAATATCAGATGTTAAATATCAAATAAATCTAAAAAAACAAATGAAAGAGAAAAAGATCTTTTGTTGGGAATGTCAAGCACTTTTAAGTTTCTGACTTTTTTAGTTTTGGTTCTAGTTTCTGACTTTATAAGTCTCTTGTTTTTTTTAAAACAATGTACTGTATGTTTAACTCCAATGACTTGCTAATGAATAATGAATGTGTTTTAATGACCAAAGTAGTCACATGATGTGTATTTAAACATTAGTTAGGCAAGGTTTTTATCTGAAGAAGTTTTGCTATCTAGCTTAACGAAAAGTGCTTCATACTGACGTTTTGTGGAATAAAAGACTTGTTTTCTAGTTACTTGTGAATGTACAGCTCTCTTTGTTTGTTTTTATAGTCATTTGTGTTTGTTTATTTAGTTTTGGAAGTATGGCAGCTGAGAGCTCATACACTTCACAGAGTTCACTGCTGGATCAATAGCAAGAACAAGCAGGTAATCTAATGGTTTTAATTAGTTTGATGAATCACAAATTGGAGGACCTAACAGCACGGGTTGAGTCCTTAACCCAGGACAATGTGCAGAGACCTAGGAATGTGCTTGACAGACCTACTACAACTATAGCAACAACTTTGGATACTACGGCTCTAACTAGAGCACCTGGTGCTAGCAAAGTATGCCCCCAAACCACAGCAGTCTGGTGCATGGAAACAGACCTCACAGGCTATAGAGCAGTGTTCTATTATCAAATAACTCCTCGGGGCCTTTTGGAGTCTGTGACTTGAATACCTGGTTAAGCGAGCAACCAGGACTAACAACAGAACATTTTAACACTATTCAGGGACAAATGGCTGGAGGAGGTAAGAACATTGTTGACAACTTGAAAATGAAGTCTAAACTGCTTAAAATGTATAAATTGCAGTTGGAAATATGCTACTTTACTGAGTACATGAAGGAGAATATAGTCCCAAATAGGCTACGATAGTGGCAATATCCAATGGGTTTACAGCCTGGTTCAGAGTTTCATCATGAACTCATTCAGTTATTTAATAGACATGGTATAGAACTACTTGGGGTAATGACAAAACACTACCAACTTTTCAGTAACCAGATATCAGAGGAAGTTACAGAGTTAGACAACTTGATTAAAGTAGACACAGACTTTAACAGGTACCAATATGACTATACTCGGATTTTTACAAGCATTAACCGGCAGATACAAAAAAACAAGGACACTAAAATTAAAAAACTTAAAAGAGGCAGAGAAGAGTATGCAAGGGGAACAGCATACCCATACCCGCCCCATCACAAATTTGGAACCCTATTGGAGGAGGTCAACCAAACCCCCAAAGACTCAGATTCAGCCAGAAAATGCATTTAGAAAGCCATGCTGCAATGAACCACAGTGGAAACCAACAACATAACAGTGTGTGTACATTAAATATGGAGAATAATAGTACAAATTCACAAATTAACCAACAACAATAAGGTGCAGGCACTAGTGCTCAAGTGAGGCAGGAAAATAACTAGCAAGAAAATTTCACAACCCCCGAGGCCACAAATCCAACAGAAAGCAGCAGCAGTTCCAGAAAACATAACACTCGGAAAACAAACAAAAGGAAGAGGTAACCAAGCAGGCCAAAGAAGGGGTAAGTGGAAATGTTTGTTCAGTCATTACCAATGCTTCAGGGGACTTCAAAATCTTTAACTGCACATATTTTGAAGTAGACAAGTTACTTGTTGATGTCTTTACAGAAGACAACATTTATTCCAGCCTATGGCACAAACCTTTCAAGGTTATTGTTGGATTTTAAACTGTATCTACATAAACTGAATTTACACCTATTATTTGGTAACACTGAACATCAAGAAAGGAACGAACTGTATGTAACCAGCACATATAACCCACCAGTCCACCTAAACACTAATGTTATTCGAACGCCTATGTGAACTGGACTTTAGAGCAAAATTCAGTACAACAACGAAACAGACAAGTAAAGATAACTTGTCTAAAGAAGAAAGGGAAGCCCTTCATAATCTGAAAACTTTACCAGTTCGTATAATGAAGCTTGATAAAGGCAGAGGAATAGTGTTAATGAACTTAACTGATTATACAGAAAAGATGCATAGAGTCTTGAATAGTGATGTGTATAGTAAAGTGAGTTTGAATGAAGTCAATACAGCACATAGTCCTTTTAGGTCATACATTAATGGCGTATTTATTGAAGCCTTAATTGACATCAATACATATAACTACATGTCGATGCCATACCCAAGAATACCTATTTTATTTGGCATACCAAAATCCACACAGGCTTAAAAGATTCACCTATAAGGGGCCTAGTGGATGCAAGACAATCAATTACATACCCTTGTGCAAAAGTTATTGACTCAATACTAAAAAGATACATAGAACAGGAGCCACAAATATAGGTTCATAGGTTCATACTAGGCTATCTGCCCTAGGGCATTTACAAGCCTAGCCAGAGTGTGTTTGGCTTTCGCCACCCATTTTAAATTTATTTTGCTGTGCCCTTTTTTGAGGTTAGTATACTGTGCCTCTGTCTAACAGTGAGACAGAAGTGATACCGGGGATAAACCTACAATCTCCCATCCACTCATCAAGATTCCTCTTGAAGAGAGTCAATGAAGGACTCTGCCTAACCTGGACTGGGATTTTATTCCAGAGTGAAGGGAGCCTCTGGGTTATGAATCTGTCCCTCCAGCATGTCCTATTTATTTCAGTGCTGAGGTTCAAGTCTCTCAAGCACGTAGCTCGATGGGATTTGGATTTTCTGAGGTGCAGCATGTCCATTAATTCCAGGTTGGACATGGCTTTATATGTCAGGCACAGATCGCCTCTGAGCAGGTGGTATGCCACTGAGTAGAGCTGGAGTTTCTTTAACCAGGCAGCATATGGCATCTGTTTGAGCCCTTTGATCCTCTTGGTGAGGTACTTTTGGGATCTTTCCAGTTGCTGCAGGTGTTTGGTAAGGTACATCCCAAAAGGGGCATTGTACTCAATTATGGGCCTGATGAGGGATGAGTAAAGAGGCACGATGACCTCCCCTGATGTAGATGTGAATCCCTTCATGGTCTTTTCTATCAAACATTAACAATTTAAGTTTTAGGGGTGACTGTAATTTCCTCACAATCGATGTGGGCGACCTTTAAGCATCAATCCCCCATGACACAAGAATAGAGTGGGTACTTGAAATAATGAGATATAGACTGATAGAAGAACTGTTGGAAATAGTCTTGTCACACAACTTCATCACATTTGATAATGAATACTACCTACAAAAATCAGGGGTAGCAATGGGCTCACCACGTGGGGTGAGTTTCACCAACATGGTGATAGCCCATTGGGAACACAAGTACATTTTCGACAATACTAATGTCAACTCACTGTTGACTTTTTATACACGCTTTCTGGATGACATTTGTATCTTGATCAAAGGGCTTAAAAATACAGTCGTAAACTTAGTTAACTATTTTAATAGTACAACACCATTCCTTAAATTTACCAGCACGTTCCAGGAGACTACTATATCCGACCTGGACATTGAGTTAACAAAAGACCTACATAAGCAGAGATATAGGGCTCGGATATAGAGGAAGAGTACATACTCAAACTCTTTCCTGCATTACTCCAGTTCACACCCTCAACACCAAAATAAATCAGTTGTGAAAGGACAACTAGTCTGGGTGGCAAGGATGGTGACTGAGGATTCTCATTTTGAAGAGGAGTGTGAGACCCTTAGGTCTATGTTCACACATAGGGGGTATCCAACACAACTACTATCTGAGCTAATCCTAGAAGTCTGTAATAAAAGGAAACAGGGCATTTATAAACTAATTTTAGATGGCACTGGATCTAGTGAGGTAGGGACAGACAATTTTTCAGAGTACCTGAGGAATACCCACCCAGTAAGTAACATAAGTCTAACTAGACATGTCACATCATATACCCTGAGTTTTACAACATTTTGTCATGACTCAGGTGAATTAATAAGCATTATTAAGAAAAACTGGGTGTTAACAGCAGAACAAGATATGGGAAGTAAACTAGGTGACCACCCTGTGGTGATGTTCAGGAAAGGTAGAAATCTTAAAAACATTTTTGAATCAATTAGACAAATTCCTACTATAAACCCAAGGATGCTGAGGTGCGACACATATAATCAATGTAAACACATTGAAACAGGGTGCAGATTTAATGTGAGAGACAAGACATATTGGTTACACCAAAGGTTTAACTGTAACTCTAAATCTATTGTCTATTTAGCAGCATGCCAACTGTGTCCAGCATTTTATGTCGGCAAAACTGACCGTAAGTTTAAAAAGAGGGTTTACGAACATATTTACAATATAAGAAAGAAAAAACTTGACAATGCACTAGCTAAACATTGCATTGACTTTACAGATCACAAATTCAAGTTTAAAGTCATTCACCAAGTCCAGATAAACATAAGAGGTGGACAAGTGCCTTTACTACTTAAAAGAGCAGAACTGTTATGGCAATTTAAACTAAATGCCTGTCAGTACCCAGGCTTGAATGTGTTCTCCTCTATCACAAGCATTTTAAAACTGAAAGCCCTAATGAGATAAAAGCTCATATACGTACACACACACACACACACATATATATATATATATATATATATATATATATATATTTATATATAGATAGATAAATAGATAGATATATATACAAACAAAATATATTTTTTAAATACACTTCCTTTTTACACACATATATACTTTCTAGTATGAATTTAAATATCAAATAAATCTAAAAAAACAAATGAAAGAGAAAAAAGATCTTTTGTTGGGAATGTCAAACACTTTCTAAGTTTCTGACTTTTTTAGTTTTAGTTCTAGTTTTTGACTTTATAAGTCTCTTGTTTTTTAAAACAATGTACTGTATGTTTAAATCCAATGACTTGCTTATGAATAATGAATGTGTTTTAATGACCAATGTAGTCACATGATGTATATTTAAACATTAGTTAAGCAAGATTTTTTATCTGAAGAAGTTTTGCTATCTAGTTTAATGAAAAGCACTTCATACTGATGTTTTGCGGAATAAAAGACTTGTTTTCTAGTTACTGTTGAACGTATGGCTCTCTTTTTTTTTTCAAATAGAAATTTTATTCATTTTGCTTTAAAGACATAACACAAAACAAACCACTTGCAGTTTAGAAAAGAACATTGTACAGCAAAGATCATTCAAATAATAATAATAATAACTATATGTAATATGTACAACCGTGCTACCTAGGAGTATTTTCAATCCAGGTGATTATCCTATTAAAAGAAAGAAAAAAAAAACAAATATGCAGGTGGGTAGGTACTGTAACTACTCAGAATCTAAAAGCCTCAGTTTAATATACAGAATATGAGATATGATAGAAAAACAATGTATAGTTATCTTGAGCCACAAAGGTGAGTGGAGTATAAGAATCATAGTGGTGTTAAGGTGAAGAAAAGGAGAAACATAGGACGGAAGAGCCTATAGTATTAATAAACCCATTCAGAATAACGATAATTAGTTGTCAGCCAGAAGCTCAAATATGACATTCCAGAAATTCAAGTATGTGCATTTACAAGCTTTTGTAATTATGAGCTTTTGAGAAGTAATGTATTTAACAGCCATATTCCTGAACCCACTCCAAGACATTTTAGATCAATCTAGCCAGTGTTTGGAGATGTAGAATTTAACTAGAAGGCAGAGTGTTATTAGGATATGGAGTCTTAATTTTGAAAATTTAAGGTTAGGAATGTGTAATAGAACCATCTCTCATGTAAGGGTTGATTTGTGATAGCCCATCTTGTCAAGTCTCACCTTAAGAGAACACCAGATGCTGTGAGAGTAACGGCAAAACCAGATTATATGTAGGATATCAGCATGGGGGAAGGAACAGCAAGGGCAAGCAGGAGATATATTAGGGTTAAATTTGTTTAAATGTGTAGGAGTGTAGTATAATTTATTGTTAATCATAAATTGTGTGTAAGTAAGCTTTTTAAAAGGGGAGAATAATAGGGTGGATTTAATGGCTGATAACTTTTGTTCACCTAACAGGGTAATACCTTGTTGATCCCAGTCTTTTGCATATACCATCCTCTCTTGAAACTGAATTGTGTTTATGAGTTTACAAGAATGGGACAGCATATTCTTTTTACTTGCTAAGATCTGGGGTAGGTTAGTTACCTGATGAAAGTCATAGTCTGGAATCGTAAGGTCTTGTATTAAGGATGTGATAAATTCTTTGATTTGCCGCAGAATTATAATGTATTTTTTAGATACTTTTAAGGTGTCTCTCAGTTCTAATAGTGAGAGAGCTTTGTGTTTATGTATATCCCAGAGTGAGTAATCTTTTATTAGAGGATAGTCTTCAAGACTGATCATGTTATTATTTAGCTTGATATTAGGGTTTAAGTGAATGGGTTGGAATAGAAGAAGAGCTTTGTCTAGTTTCAGGGATTTAAAAATCTCTTATAAGGATTTGATTTTACATTTCAGGATGTGGTGTATTTTAACTGTCTAAGAGTTAATGAGTCCAGTAAGGGAAGAGCTTTGGGATTTAAACTATTTTCCAGAGCATGATTGTACCACATTTTAACCCAAAGGGGGATCCATGTATGGTTGTTCGGATGGTAATTGACAATAGTAATTAATCTATTAGCGTACAGAATTCTATAGTAAAGTTGAAGGTCTGGCATGTCAATACCTCCTTTAGATTTTGTAAGTCTCTGATACAACACCCTTACCGATTTTGGATGCCAAATGAATTTTGCAAAGGCTTTGTGTATTTTAATGAAGAAAGAGTTGGGAATAAAGGAAAGAGAAGCATAAAGGTGATCAAGAAACTTTGGGAGGATGTTCATTTTGATGATGGATGTTTTAGATAGTAGAGGCAATTTCAACTGTTGCCGTCTGTACAGGTCTTGGGAAAGTGTTGACTATATTTTAGACATTTTGGAATGAGCTGTAGAGGAGAAAGTGTGGTTGTAGCAAATCCCTAGATATTTGCCACAGCAAGACATGTTAAAGGGAGAGTCTGAAAAGAGGTTTTCTCTATGTGCTGCAGGGTTGATTGGCAATATATAGGATTTACTCAGATTAATTTTATAGTCAGAGATATGAGCAAATGTATTTAGGGTAGTTATTATTTTTTTTGGTATCTGTCAAAGGATGTTCAAAATAAATGTTCAGGTCATCTGCAAATGCAGTCAAACTATTTTCGTATGTAGAATTTTAGGTATTGAGTGGTGAGTTGTTTGTCTAATGGAAACAAAGAGAGGTTTTAGACATAAGTTGAAAAGAAGAGGAGAGAGGGGGCACCCTTGTCTGGTATCATTTGAGATTTTTATTGGTTTTGATAATTTCTTATTTATATATAGGCGTGTGAATGAACTATTGTATAGAATCTTGATCATATTAATGAACCCAGAGAGAATATTGAAATAAACAAAAAAATTCCAGTTAACCCTACCAAAGGCCTTACATGTGTCCAGTATCATTGCATATCTTGGGTTTTCGTCATTCTTGGTAAGGCCTATCATGGATTCTAGTGTCAGTGTATTGTCCCATGTATGTTTTTTGGACATGAAGCCTGCTTGCTCTTTGGTAATTAAGAGGTAATTACTTTTTAAAGTCTTTCAGCTAGCAAGGAGGATAGAATTTTAATGTCAATGCTCATTAATGAGATTGGCCTGTAGTTATTCACGTTTGATTTATCCAAATTATTTTTGGGGAGTAGTATGGTCTTTGAGTGGTTAAGGTAGCAGTCCGATATACCATTGAGGGATATACAGTTGAATATATTGAGTAAGATAGGAGCTAGTATGTCTTTAAAAGTATTATAGAAATCTGGAGAGTAACCATCTGGACCTGGAGCTTTCCCTAGCTTAAGGTTATCAATGATATTGATGACTTCTTGAAGGATAAAAGGGGGCATGTAGGATCTGTTTTGTTCTTCATTGAGCTTTGAGAAAGTGATGTTGTTGAGATAGTCTTTTATCTCAGGGATTGGGATTTGTTGATTGCTCCTTGCATAAATATCTGAATATAATTGATGGAACAGATCGATAATTTGTGAGTCTGATTTATAAAGTGTGTATTGGTATTGAATAAGGGGTATCCTGGATGATTTCTGTTTGTTTTCAATTAGTCGGGCTAATACCTTGGAGGGGGGTTGTAACCATTCGAGTATTTTGTTATAAATCATAGTTCTTGCAGGGAGTAGTTGGCTTGGCGTAGATCAAATAATTCCTTTTGCTTATTTATCATTTCATATTCCAAAGCTGAGGTGTGGTTGAATTGAAGCCTGTCATCCAAATCCCTAATCTCAGATATCAATTGGTTTTCTTTTTTTTTCCTGATTTTTTTTAGATAAGTGGACGTTTGTATAAGTAATCTTCTGATCACAGTTTTACATGCAGCCTATTGGATGTCATAGGGAATGTCTGCATTGCAAGGGTCAGAATTAAGCTCTTTTAGAGCTATAGTAATTTCATCAGTAACTAATGAGTTTTGTAGAATAGTATTATTTAGAGACCAATTAGTGGCTGTAGGAATTATAGGTGGGCTGTGATCAAAATTTATTATTAGAGTAATCTTTGCATGGTCTGAGAAAAACCTTGGATCAACAAGATAGTTTTACATGCAGCCTATTGGATGTCTTAGGGAATGTCTACATTGCAAGGGCCAGAATTAAGCTCTTTTAGAGATATAGTAATTTCATCAGTAACTAATGAGCTATGTAGAATATTATTATTTAGAGACCAATTAGTGGCTGTAGGAATTATAGGTGGGCTGTGATCAAAATTTATTATTAGAGTAATCTTTGCGTGGTCTGAGAAAAACATTGGATCAACAAGATATTTTATTTGCCAGTTTATTAATATATTGCAGATTAGGAAGAAATCTATATGTGACCATGAGTTATAACAGCTAGAAAAGTAAGTGTAGTTATTGCTAATATGAGTACTATCCCCAAAGGATATAGGGTCAATCAGCCTAAAGTCCGAGATTAAATCCAGCAAAGCAAGGGAGGCTTGTGTATTGTATGATTTAGAACTACTAGAGCAGTCAAGGCTGGGGTCAGTTACTGCATTCCAATCACTCCCCCCAGCATATAATAGTAATTGGGGAAGTTAAGTAAGATGTTGTAAATTTTCAAAATGAAATCATGTTGCCCTGAGCATGGTCCATAGAGATTTAGGACTAAGATTGGTTTGGGGTGTAGTGGGGTTAGATATGTGAATTAGCACCACCTACCCTCTTGGTCTGAAGCTTTATCTATAATAGTAGGTGTAAATGAGTTTTTAATAATAATAGCTACCCCTTTAGAATTAGAACTATTTTGCTGAAATTATATCCTTGACCCATTTCCTATTTTTTTCATTTCCCCAGTCTTCTTCAACCATATGCGATTCTTGAATAAAACAAATGTCTGATTCCAATTTTAAGAGGAGATGCATTAAAAGATATCTTTTATTTTTGTCTTGGAGCCCTCTAACATTCCATGAAAATATTTTCCACACCGTATCTATATTTTAACCAGACCTAAGTTTGAGTTGAATGTGAATATGAGGTATCCAAAAGAAGCAGAGGTCTACTGTGAGACTTAAGATTAGTTCGCCAATTTAGTACCCATATAATATCTAATGAAAATGCAGCACTGAGCTCTCTAAAACTTACCCCTGTGCCTACCCACAAATCCCCTAAAATTGAGAGAAATAGAGAGAATAGAAGAATGAGTAAACATATTCTTGAAACAATTTTGTGGTTAACTATCACAAAAAAAAACTCAATTTACATACTGTGTACATAATTGACTTAATTCCAAACGTCATCATCAGGACCCTACTAGACATATCCAACTAGCTCTTGACTAGAGGTTTTGCCAAAAATTAAGGTTATAACAATGCCTAAGTAACATTGCAGATATAAATGTTAGGTAATTTGCGTATTGAAGAATAAAACAGGACTATAGTCCAACATTGGTCAATAGAAAGCGAAAAATGGAGGAGAAATATAGAAGAACCCTTACCATTGGGTCTGAAAGTAGAGAGATTAATATAGAACTTAGCTATGAACAATATTAATTGATCTATGAGGATGTAGTAAAACAAAAGATAATAATAAACAACAATGCATATGGGAATCATCACATCATGTTATACAACATAGTATAACTATTAAGCCTTAAATGCTGTTCTGTAGTATATGTCTGATAAATGTTGATATGATTTCCAACCTAGCATCAAATATGTTATCTAGTATTAATACAAACTTCAGATAAATACATGAACTTGTCCCTAACACAAACCATTATCTTGCATAAGAGTTCTATGCTAGATGAGGGGTCATATGTTTTCCCCAAGCAACAGTTCACTATGGAGCAGTTCGGTGAAGAATCTGGTATAGCTACCATGATGTTGTAGCTTTAATAGATGCCCATCAGCAGAGATATACTTTCCTGACATTTAGTGCAAGAAGCAGAATCTCAAACAGGGAGAGACAGAAAAGGAGAAGAGAGACAGGGAAAGAAAAGTAAAAGAAAGAAAAGGAAGACAACTTTAAAAGGGAAATAGGTAGGAGCTACCCAGAAACCATAATACTAGAATGTGCTGGCTGGTTCAAATAGTCTGTTATATACCAGACACTATATTTAATCATGTAGTTTCACATAACGCAACCTTAGGCGAGATCTACATAAACGACCTTAGACCCATCGTTGCTCTTGATCTCATTAACTTTTTTCTGTACACCAACAACTCAAACGACTAAATGAGCTCTCAGACGTATGGGGTACATAAAGTTCAGAAGACTTACATACTGATTTTCCCAGGAAACTCAGTGGACGATAAATTTCCGGCATAATGCCACATATAGGGATAGAAAGAAACAGAACATTCAAGCTGCTGTCCTAATGGAGCACTGATGTAGGCTTGCCTGCTACCCCAGCATGAATAACTCATAGCTACTGTCATAAAGCTCCTGATAAAAGCCAATTACCATCTGATATTCTGATTGATAAGCAACTCTGTTTAAGAGCCTTAAATAGTTGAAGTCAGCTCTTATGATGCATTATGCAGACTCGTATGCGCATAAATCTTATCTCCGGATCACCAGTACAAATCTTACCAAATAGTTCCTTTGGTGAAGTTTGGTTATTAGCACATCTATCTAATTGCCTCAAACTTAGCTAGGAGCGTCTTTAATTGGAAGGAATCAAACACTGTACCGCTTACTCTAAGAAGTAACTCATTAACAGCTCAGAGCCTTAATACTTTATACTAACTCCAAGACAACTTGATAGATTTCCTCACAGGCTACCAAATGTGATGCCTCCATGGATGCTGCAATTCAATTTTACAAGGTAGATAACAGCAAAGAGAGTCTGGAATCCATTGTATGGTTCAACGTTTTATAAGTCTACTTGCCTGTTGTTTTTGTACAAGTTTTGTCATTTTACTGAGTTCTGTTTTATGAATCATCTTGGGAAGGGATACATCTTAACAGGTTGTATCATCACAGTTTTACTGGCATGCAGCATTTAAGGTGAATTTCTCATTTTGTCTCCCCTATGCAAATCCATCTGATGAAGAGGACGTGGAGGCCTAGGGAAATCCTGTGAATGAAGCTGCTTCTCTGGGGAGGGTAAAGGCCCCTATCCAGTGGGTGGCCACATCAAACCTGCTGTAGGACAACCACAACTGGGGAAGATAGCTGCAAACGAGGTTAATCATAGGATGGCATAGTGTTTTGTTTTATTTTATTTTACATTTGTTTAACAGTGTAGTGCATTGATCTCAGTAGACCATTTACAGACACAGCCAGGGTGAGTATATCACAATGTCAAGAAGAAATAATGCTCTTTACATTGTAAAACAGAGAGGAGCCCACCTTAGAAGAGGTGAAAACAACACTAAAGAAGGCAGGGAAAGCAGCAGGCTTAGATGAGGTCACAGCAGATATGGTCAAGATTTTAGGTGAGTTAGGGAGAAATGGCTCCCGAGGGTGCTCATAGTTGTATGCAGAAAAATGTGTGTCCCAGATAATTGGATAATAAGCATACTAAAGTCAGTGTACAAAAACAAAAGGGAATATACAACACTGGGCAATACAGAGGTATCAAACTCCTGTCACACTGCATGAAAGTTTGGAGACATGATTGCTAAACAAACATGCAGAGTAGTAGCAAGTAAGATGGGAGATGAGTAGTTCAGATTCAGATCCAGATGTATCACAGCTGACCTGATGTTTGCAGTAAACAGATAGCTGAGAATAATCTACAGATGAGGATAGAGTCCAACTGTGCTTTCCCAGACTTGGAGAAATCATATGACAAGGTCCCAAGAATACTGATTTTGGCAGTCTTGCACTGTTATGAAGTCCCAGAAACATTGTTAGAATCAGGACGGGCTATGTGCAAGGTCCCAGTGACACAATTATGAGCCATCTTTGGAGTCAAAGAGAGGTGCCTTGTGGGAGTGGGTGTATATGAAGCTTTAACTCTGAGTCCATTGCTGTTCATACTTGTGATGGACTACATTAGCAAATAGGTCGGAGGGGACAGATCATCAAAGTTACTTTATGCAGATGATATGGAATTGCAGGGAGACTCTGAACAAGAACTTCAGCAAAGGATAGAGGAATGGAATGGAAAACTGAAGAAAAATGGGATGAAACTGAGAACAGATAAGACAGTTGTAATAGCAGCAAATGGAGGAAATTAGAAGAAGCTGAGAATTGAGATAGAATGGGAGATAGTGGAACGTGTTAACAGTTTCAAATGTCTGGAAGGTGTGGTTCAGGAGAAAGGACATCTGAATGAAGAGGTGGGTAGTGCATGACAGAACATATAAAACAGTGGTGTGACCAGTACTACTGCATTATATAGAAAACTGGCAGTAAAGGCAGAGCAGATGAGAAAGCTAGATGTGATGGAAATGAAGTGCTTGATATGGCTGGTAGGATGCATGATATAGGCTAGATAAAGAAATAGGTATGTCAGAGCAGAAGCCAAAGTAGCTCTAATTGCAGAGAAGGTCAAATAGAACAGATTATAGTGCTTCAAGTACATGTACAAGAAAACAGAAGATAATCTGGTGAAGAAGATTTAGGACAGATAGGAAGAAAGGAAGAAGAAATGAGAGCATCCAGCAAAGAGATGGATGAATTGTGTGACAGAAAACCTATAACAGTCAGGCATGACAGACGAAGAAGGTAGGACAGTGCCAATGAATTGAGAGAAATGGATACAGTTGACACAATGCCTGAACTCCATGTAGAAGAATGAGAAAAGGGGGGTTGATGACAACAGTGTAAAACAGAGATATATATCTGTTCAAACTTTTAGCAGTCTATATACAATTTGCACGACACATTTAATTCTTGATTTAATGCATTACTGATATGCTGATGACAAATGATCATCCATCCTCTTGGTGGCAGCAAGTGGTGCTCATAGATTTACACAGCCCATTCTAAATAAATGTGCTGAAAAATTAACTGGGTTAAAAATAATATAACTCAGTGCCCTTTTTACTAACCTTTCCCCTTAAAAACCTTGCAAACATGCCCTTAAGGGATTCCAAATGCTAAAGCCCAACGCCCTTGCCCATGCATGACAACTTGTTAATGCAGTATCCCAGCTAACAAGGCATAACAATTTAACTTACTCTTTGTCAGTATGACCTGCTGCCATCTACTGAAAAAATCTGTCTTTGTGACCCCCAACCACAATGCTGCTTGATGAACTGTAAGAGTCCCACACTCCAAATAAAAGGGCTGTTAGCTCTATCAGCCCTATTTCAGAATAATTTACTAATCTAGAATGTCCAGCAGTGCAAAATAACTGCTAGACAACCACAAATTAATGCATCATTTGGCATGCATGCATGCATGTTGTGTAACTCATACAACAGAAACGATAATATAGCTCTGCTCAGGTGATGCCTTTGTTTCCTTGCCTGCCCGGTATCCTGGCTCAGCCTTTTATTATCCTGCCTGCCACACAGTGCTTCATGTAGTCTGTCAGGATCTGTGCTCAGAAGACAAAGCTTAGCAATGCCAAATGTAGTTTAATAGTTCTTACTGCCTCTATCTCTCTATCTGTCTCTTGCAACATATACACTAAGTACCTTATTACTATGCCCAATGAATGACATTAATTAGGCTGCTTTAAAGAATTTAAAAATTCCGCAAAGGCCCTGCATGTCCCATCATAGGCCTTTTGGATACTGGAACCCAAGACTTCCTTGTCAAATGACATGTTTTCACTGCATAGTTTTCCAAATCTCATCTGGAATTGCAGTATACTGGATTTCTGCCATGGATGCTTTCCTTCAAAACTTATACAGCTAGAAATAAGAATGTCTATTTGAGATGATGTTTGGTTTACTAGGAATTTACTTAGTGAAAAATATCTTAAATTTTATTACAGAAATTATCTTAACAAGAACAACCGTCTATCTGATTTGGAACTTGACTTGTTCAGGGCATGCACCTCGGCTTGGTAGTTTATTCCTAAGTTTATAGGTAAGTACTTGGCTAGCTCCCCTTGCTGACAGTTTTAAGCCCAGCCAGTCTCCCTTTTCTTGCTTGAAATAGCCTACCCATTTGGAATAGATTTGCCTAACCCATCCCATGGTTAATAATTACATATTACCCCTAATGAAAATAACTGGGATCATACCACAGATAATTGGAGACTTATGCATGGGATAAAGCATTTAGGAGCTGCTTCTATCCATTAATAGTACTGGAGGCAGTTCTGATGCATATTTTCTGTTTCCTATCCATAGATGTCAGTTGTGCTTAAGTATGGAGAGGGTTGAACTTTGCTTTATGTAGATGGGGAGTCTGTTCCACAACAGAAGTATTGTCTGCGATATATATCCATCCCTCCAAATCATTATTTTGATGTTGGAGAAGAGGTGTAGATCCTTAGACTGAATTTTTCTGATGCCATTTGATGTATTGATGTGCAGTTAATCCATTAGTAATGGGTTGGAGCCTGCCTTATGTGCCAGACACAGGTCACCTCTTAGCAGTCTGCAGGATACCGAGTATAATGACAGGGTTTTGAGTCGGTCCATTTAGGACATGTTTAGGATTCATATACTTTTAGTAAGGTGTAGGCTAGGAGGACATGTACATTGCACATGTGTACAGCCACTGCAAAGTCCATATTGCACCTGGCCAAACTGGTATTTCTTTGCATAATACAAACATGCAGCCCAGTGGTACACATCATATGGTGCCCACTGTGTGCAGCCATGCACACTGGGCTATCATTTTTCTACTGATTCTATTCTAAATAATGGATATGTCTTCTTCAGGCACTGAATTTTTTGCAGGGATCCTACCCGATACATCCAAGAAACAAATAACTTCATTAACCTGCTGCAGAGAGACAATAGGGAAAATCTGCTGGGGGGGTACGATGAACCCTTCTATAAAACTGATGCCTGACCCCAATGTACCAAGGCACTGTGTGATACCACAAGAATCACCTGCTTTAAGAAACAATGTAGGCACAAGTACTTTGACTTTTGGAGATGTTACTCAGACCTGCTCCATCTCTTTGAGATAGAGGGTAATGCATATCAGCCAACTACCTGGTCTGGCATTGTACATTTTGTTTGCCACCTGTAGCTAAATTTTCTTCTGTCTGAGGTATAGCCTGTAGTTATTAATTGTTGTTTTATATTTTACTGTAGCTGAGGAGATTGAAGCCAAACAGGCTACCAAAAGAAGCATGACAGGGACTACAGGTTGTAGGGCAGTTGTAGTTTATTGCTGTCTGTATTGTACTATTTTAATAATATGTCATTAATATGTACTACCCTACTTTTTCTGTTCCTACATGGTCAGCTATGGTACATAATGAGGTGGGGCAGAGGACACAAAGTTCTCTAATGGCCACTGTGTCTGTTCTGTATCCTTACCAGACCACAGACCTGTTTTTCTGTATGGAGATGGAGGTCTCTCTGAGGAAGGAGACCTGGTGTGCTCACTGGTAGTCTTAGTGGTGACTTCTCATGAAGGGTCTTCTCTTCTGAGATTGGTCTAGAGGCTTCACATAAGTCATCAAGAAAACGGAAGGCACACATTGAGGGCTGAGATGTTCTGACAGCTTGTAGTCTGACTTGCAATTGGATTGCCACCTTGTGTAACTGATTGAGTCATACAGACAGACAGATAGATATATCCATCTGACACAATAGGTGCCATCTGTCCAAGATGTCAGTCACGGATGTGATTGACATGTGGTAGGTTCTCTTCTGTAGCGGAATGGCAGGACAACCATAGCCCTCTCTATCCCCCATCATTGTAACTCCCTTTCATATGTGTCCCTCCCCATAACTTGTTTGTAATCCAAATCTCTCCATCCTTAGTTGGCCATCCTCTGTCAGGCTATATCTCTTTACTGTTGCCTCCTTGCATCCATACCTTATCAGTGAGAGTATGCATTCTCCTAATTTTCCTGCTTCTACTTCCTTTCCTATACCCTCATTCCTCCCTTCCTAGAATTACTTTTTGTTACCCTCTCCCTACCCTTTTTTATGAATAGAAAATACACCCCACAAAAACATATGCCTGCATCCTTCACCTATCTTCTCTTCATATTGTCTTTCTGTGGTTTTCTCAGCTTGCTGTTTCTTATTTTTGACTTTACCATCTCATTCCTTCCTCCACATTTACATGATGATGATGATGATGATGATGATGACTTTCTAGTGGCCTTACATAGGATGCTGTTAATGCCCATGTTGTAGCTATGAGGCACTTCACTGCACATGTGATTGAACACAACATCAAGCAGACCATCTGTCTGATGCTTTTCCTTGAATCAAATGACCATCCATAGAGTTATCACCATTATTGGAAATGCAGTATCTTACTATGCAGCCCTATCTCTGGCATCATGTTATTATGCCAGCACTCATGAATCCATAATCAGTACTGAGTCAAATTGCACTACATGGTCTTAGTTATTTATCACTGTGTGATGATGTTATGTTTCTTTCTGAATACCACATACTATACCCTGGATAACTTGGCCTAGCTATGTTGAAGGTAAATATAATAGATGAAACTACATCCACTAGCCTAGAAGCAGCAGAGAAGCCTGGTAAAATGTTGAGATACATAAAAAAGGCATTATTAATGGAAAAAAGAAAGTTGTTGTCTCATACAGAAACAGTCTGCAGGACTCCATCGTGAAAGCTACATCCATTTCTGAACACATTGGAAGGACAGAGGTTGTTCAAAAACAAAAAGAGAACAACACTTATATGTGGTCTTCACATAAAAAAGGAAAGAAAAAAAAAACAGACATACAAAAGTTGAGATTGGAAGATTCCAATTTGTACAGTCACTAAGATAGAATGCAGGATATTGTATAAGAATACATAAGCAGCAATACTGTACTACCTTACAAAACAATTATCAAGACTTTTAAATGCTTTTATCTTTCCAGGATTCAAGACTTCTTTGAACAAAACATCTGTTCTTACTCACAACTTATTTAAATACTTATGAAATACATGGAAAATAAACACAAAAAAAAAAAAAAAAAAAAAAAAAAAAAGTCATTGCCTATGCGTTAAAACATATCTCAAGGCACTCCTAAAATGGAGAACATCGATATCTGTGCAGTAACTGAGACCTGGTTTAAGGCTCCAGAGAGCACCTCTGCAATACCAGGCTGCAACTCTTACCACACTTTCAGCCACCAAACCAAGACCGAAACACTAAAGGTGGAGGAGTGTCCATATTCATCAAGGATATTCACACCTCCAGGCTAGTTGCCTAACACAATGCATCTGAAATTTTCCAGGTGCAACTAACACTAGGTAAGACTGCAATCCAAATTGAAGCTTGCTACAGATCCCTCACGATGCCCCAAAATTCTCACTACACCTTTCTAAACATACTGGAAAATATTAAGATACAACCAAACAACCTAATACTGGTGATTTCAACTACCCTGCCATTAACTGGGAAAACTACTCAGGTACCAACATCTTTTCCCAACGGTTCTTGGAATTCATAAATTCCAATGCCCTGGATCAACTAATCCATTGTTCCAACAGGGGCTCCAATATCCTAGACCTGGTCATTACCAAAATGGGAGATAGATCCTCCACATCAGTGGTCATCCCCTCATTGGTCAGGTCTGACCATAAGCTAATCACCCCTGGCATCCACATCCCACCCCACCCCCCAGTAAGTAAACCTCCGTAAAAAACTTCTCCAAAGCCAACTTCATGCTACTCAAGTCAGAAGTGACAGACTTCATGACAGCCATGCAGAAGAGAGCTGAAAGTTTGACTGCTGAATCCTACAATAAGGTACTGTACGAGCACATCCACTCGTGCATGAATCATGCCATCCCAAATAGAACCAAGACACTCTCCTCCAAGAAAAGGAAGCCAATCTGGTGGCCCCCTGCCACAAACAAACTATACAACAGAAGGAGCAAACTGTTGCAGAAAAGAGGAAAATCCCAGGATGCAAAAAACTCCCTTATCAGCCTCAGTAATAAGCTGAGATCCCTCATAAAATCCTCCAAAGCTAGTTATGAAAATAAAATTGCCAAAGATTCCAAAGACAACCACAAGGCATTCTATAGTTATGTCAAGAATCTAAATGGCAATGCTCAGATCTGCTCTGAGCTACAACAGAATGGCAATAAATATACTGATCCCAAGAATATTGCCAATATCCTGACAGATCAATTTAGTGCCAACTTCACCCCCCCTCATCACCTAAAGGCCCCATCTCAATATCAAAAGATTGCCAAATTACAGTCATCACAGCCAGACAGGTCGAAACCGCACTCTCCAAAGCTAAGAATACAGCATCCATGGGACTAAATGCCATCCCAGGCTGTGTACTACATGAACTACAAAATGAGCTGGCACCTCATTTAAGTGTCATGTTTAATCATAGCCTCATCTCAGGATTCATGCCCACTGAGTGACGCACAGCTACAGTTATCCCACTCCACAATGGGGGATCCATCTTGGATCCCAGGAACTATCGTTCCATCAGTCTGATGAGTCTGATCTGCAAGGGCATAGAACGCATTATCATGGAATTTATAAACAAAGACATTGGCTACCTTCAAACACTGGACCCCACCCAGTTTCGGTTTGTAAAGGAACAATCTTGTCTCCTGAACCTGATTGACTTATTGAATCAGTCTCTAGAGCTGTGGATGAGAGTAAGGCAGTCCACACAGCCTATCTGGACCTCGCCAAGGCCTTTGACATCATCCGCTCTCTGGAATCATAGATAAACTTACTAAGCTGGGCATAAATTCCTACGTCACTCGATGGGTTGCCAACTGGCTTACTGACAGAACCCAGACTGTAAAAGTAGCTGACTCCAAATCCAGCTCCAGACAAGTGACAAGTGGAGTTCCTCAGGGTTCAGTCCTGGGACCGCTCTTGTTTGTCATTTACCTTTCTGAAGTACAGGCCAACACTAAGGGATTCTGGCTAACAAAGTTTGCAGATGACTGCAAACTGGGAGCCATTATTGAATCCCCAAATTATGTGGATATTCTACAAAAGGGCCTTACAGAAACAGATGCTTGGTGCGAGAGCCATGAGCTCAAGCTTAATGCCAAGAAATGTATAGTTATCCCCTTTAGAAAAAAAACATGTACCCATAAATTACCACATAGGTGGCAGAGAGACTAGGGGACACAGGTGGACAGTGGTCTCACCTTCGATAACCACATTGCCACAACAGTCAGGAAATTCTTCTATGTGGCACATCTCATCACTAAGGGCTTTTCATCCAGAAAAAAGGAAGTCGTTGTCTCACTGTACTCATCCCACATTAGACCCATTATAGAGTACAAAGCCCCATTTGGTATGTACTTCACAAGCCATGTGAAACAGCTGGAAAGGCTGTAGAAATAACTCACTAAAAGAATCACAGGACTAAAACAGATGTCCAGGCTGACCATCTAAAACAACTCCAGCTATACTCTGTGGCATATCATCTACTCAGAGGCGATCTCTGCTTAACATATAAGGGCATGTCAAACCCTGAGTTGTTGGACATTCCCCACATAAAGAAATTCCAATCCCTCAGAGGCACATGCTTCAGGGATCTAAATCTTGTCATCACAATGAACAAAACATGCTGGAGGGATAGGTTCCTGACCCAGGGACTCCCCATACTCTGGATTAGACTGCCCATACATGTCAAGCAGAGTGCCTCCTTGGCCCACTTCAAAAGGAACCTTGATGAATGGATGGGAGATAGTAAATTTAGACCTTCATTCTACTGAGTGAGTGACCCATGTCACTGCCTATGGAGTTATCCACCTGCTGTAGGTTAGGTGGTTTTCCAAGTACACTTTGCAACTATCTTCCAATATCCTCAGGCTGTGGCATGAAGATATATATGGCATCATTGTCAATAGCTACTCTGCTGTCTACATAAGCCTGTCTGCTGTAGTGGAGTAGTTTAAGTGGTTGATTCGTTGCTGACCCAATGAATAAGTGGTGATATTGTTACCAATACTTTCAGCAATAAAAATTATTTATTTATAAACTAATTATGGCTTTATGTAGACACTGTGCACTTTCTTGTATGGCTGATGTGGATGGAGCACCAAGTCATATAGAATGTTATGAGTTATATGTAGACAGAGCTCTTGGGCAGTAAATGTCAACATAAAGTATTGCCATCAGCTATGCACTAACCTTTCATGCTGCATGACTGTGGCTGCTGCTATGGTCAGAAAGTACTGGTGTCCTCACCGATGACTCCTGTGGCATCCTCATATGCATTAAGGTTATCATCCCTTATGGAGAGAGGGTACTCCTCATCAGGTGTTAAAGGTTGAAGTGCAGAAGAGTCTCCTCTAGTGCTGTTATGGACAGTTGCATTCTGCCTAATTCTAGCTCTTGCACATCCCACTAGGGCACTTGCATTTTTGTTTTACAATATGGAAGTGTGTGATTTCTTCCCCTACAGCACTATCATCCATTATTTAATTTTATGCCTCAGCTTTCTATGCCTGCTTCCCCCCCCCTCCCAAACAGACAGTTCCCATATGCTATCAGAACAACAATAAGGATATGTTCTCCCTTCTACTAAAGTTTATCACTCTATCTCTTTACCCCATGCTTCTAAAGCTTGTTGGAGCCAGAAACCACATATTGTGGTCCAGAATTAAACCATTCTGCCATACATGAAACCTATAAATTACTAACAGCTTACTAGAACAATTGACTTAAGTGCATTGACAATGATGTTACTTGCCCTCTTTAAGTCATTCCAACATACACTTAGCTGTGAAGTGTTGTGAGTATATGGACTGTATGTTATGTTGTGATTCTGTGTATTTTAGACAGCAGTAAAATGGTGCTTTACATGTTCCCAGTCCTGTTATTCATAAGGCTGAAAAATGCTGTTATCTTGCACAGTAAACAAATGCTTTTGG
>NC_056740.1:86827824-86867824 GCF_019279795.1 Protopterus annectens | reverse complement strand
CAGTGTTACCAATCATTGTTTCGAACGGCAAGTGTTTTGCCGTTCGAAGAAACGATAGCAAACCAAATAAAATACATGGGTAAATAAATTCGTTCTGCCACTTAAATTTCTTGTTAGGATAGGGAGAAAAACAATGACAACCACATTTCTGACACCATCTCAAATCTGCATAAATATTGGTGTCATTAAATACTCATTGAAGGGTCACACTTGCCTTAAAAAGCATGTTATACAGAGATAGAGCTGCTCCATTACTGAACCTTTACTCAAAAGTGCTCTACCCCCATTTAGTCAGATGACTGAACACATACTACTTCTGTCTCTTAAAGTTATGTTTCATCACATGGCAAGTATGTGACATTACCATGTACTTACTGCTGCTTTGTCAAAAAGTAAAATCTCATAGAGGATGAGAAACGTAGAAGATATCAAAACATACCAAAAAATCCAAAATGCATGCCTATTCAAGTCTTCCAAAAATGTTTAATAAGAACAAGGTTGAGGGCTATCATCAGATGTAAATCAAGCACAAACTTTTTCAAGACAACAAATACAACCTGAATAGGATTTTAAGGACATCCCAGTGCCATGTGATTTAAAAAAATTAGATCCAAACATTTCATGAAAACATATCACTTAAAAATATACATTTATGAATGAAAAGCATACATTAAAAAGTAGAATAAAAAACAAAAAAAAATTCAAAACAACTCATTAAAAATAATTAAATCTTAATTTAAGAACTGTGATAAAGTGTTTTCATTTGAGCCAGTCAGCTTTGTAACATTTAATTTCAATTGCCAGACAAGTCCTAATTTTTCCAGTTTCTCCTTCTAAGCACAGACCATCCAGTGAACTTTAGCTACAATGAAGAAGATAAATTTCTTAGCTGCAAATTCAATAAAGCTTACACAGTCCTTTTTTCTATGTGCATGTCAGGGTGCAATGCGAACATGGATGCAGACAGTTTTAGATTCAGTAAACTTCATGTAGCGGCGTGCAATCATGCTTACTCATGCACAATAATAGAAACTTTTATGGAATGTAAATTTCAGCATAAATAGCTGAAATTTATGCTAATTAAGTGAAACAACATGGTGGAGTGATCCAACACCCTTAAGCCAACTGTGTAGACTCTGTGTCTGTCCGCATTGGTAGTGTACTCAGAAGTTTTCCACATATAGGATTCTAAATGGAAGCAAGGGCATGTAAAAGTCCATAAATATGAACAGAATGTCCATGAAAAGGTAACAGTACACATCTAATGGGCGATTTATGCACAATGGATGTACGAAAGCATTGGGAGTGATGTCTGATTAGTATAAATTTAAAATATTTTTCTACCTCATGTTTGGACAGTGTGCCGCTTGCCTACAAAATGTTTTAAATAAGTAGCCCAGAAATATCATGTAAAAGAGGCGTATAATATAATTTCATAATAGGTAAAGTAATACCTTGTCTTCTGTCTTTAAAATCATGCTCCCATGCTGTTGCCCAGCTTACATGGCGACTAGCTGTGTAGACTCCAGGCTGTCAGCATGGTTATTATGCAAATGAGTGCAAAAAACAGTGGATTTGTTGAATCATAAAAACCAGGTACGGTGCAGGGATGTTCATTTCGTGTAAACTCTGACATGGAGTTTATGTTTCCAAAGGATGTCGGTGACATCAGGGGGGTATGTCCAGTCACTTTAATTTTTTTTTTTGGTGTATTGCGTGTGGACAGGGAAAAATTACAAGAACTCTGTGAGCTCTGCCACCCTCTACTCACAGCCACAGCCAACCAAGGGGAACACACCCAGTGGAAACTAAGGTACGTGTAGGCTTTTGATATATTGGCTACAGGTACTTTTCAAAGACAAACTGAGTACATGATGGGGGTGTCACAGGCATCAGTATCCAGGATTCTCCACCAATTTATGGATGCTATGCTCCTACATGCCAGTGAGCACATATCATTTCCCCTTTCCCCTGAGGAGAGGGCCAGCAATATGCAATGGTTCTACCATGTAGCCCACTATCCTGAATTACTAGGTGCCATAGACTGCACTCATGTACACATCAAGGCACCACCTGGTGAGCAGCGTAGAATCTACATTAACTGCAAGGGATAGCACTCCATCAACTACCAAATCATCTGCAATGCCCAGGGGATTATCTTGAAAGTGTGTGCTGGTAACTCTGGCAGTTATCATAACTCCCATATCTGGCACACATTACAGCTGTACCAGATGTTTGATAGGGGGAAATACCATAGGGTCATTTACTGGGGGATGCTGGAAATGCCATGGTACCATACATGATGACACCCATGAGAAATTAAAACACACACCCATGGAAGAACATCATAATGAGGCAAATGCTCAGACTACAAACATCATAGAGTGTGTGTTTGGGCTTCTAAAGTCATGGTTCCATTGCCTCGATATATTTGGTGGAGCCTTGCGGTATACTCCACTCACATGTACACAGATATTCACAGCATGTGCTATGCTCCACAATCTGATCCTGTGGGAATAGCAGCAGCAGGATCAGCAAGGGTAAGGGACATGCATCCCCCCACCAAGACCTAGGTCACCACAGTCACAGCCACAGGAGGACTTTGAGGGGGAACACCCAGCTGCTGTCCCTGTAGCCAGGTGTAGACGTTCTCAGTGTGCCCTTGCTTTGGCTAAGAGACAATGCATAGCACATTCACTGGCCACTTAGGGGCTTAGGGACTAATACCTTTCTCCTACTCACATACATGCATTAAAAATCATTCCAGGCAACTCACACAACCTGTACCTATCCATGTATTGGCTGCGTACTATTTGCATCAGACAGAGTCAGCTCTGAACTACAGTTGTGTCAACCACTGCATTTGCAAGCTTGATCCTTAAACTACACAGTAGTCTTCCAGAGTATTATGATATATCCTTTGTACCTATGAACTTGGTACAGTATGCAAGTAAACAGTGGTGCATTTGTGCAGAAATTAAATTAAGATGTAACTACTGACACTGTTTTACTAGTATGTGTCCATTTGTAATTAGTAGGCCTCATTCATGAAACCTTCATACAGTCCTACTGCACAGATTACTGATACATCATTGAAGAGGAAAGTTAGAAAGTGAGGCTACTCATTGCAGTGTCTGACTTCAGATTTGTCTGTATCCTATCAGTAAATGTGGTTTGCGCTCCCACCCACCAAAACAGGGGTGTCCCCTTATAACTGCCATAACAGTAACTCATCTATGCTACCCCCAAACCCACAGTATATGGATGGTTGTCACAGTTATTATCTCCCACATTTCCAGGAGAATACTATAGATTTGATCATACATTGTATGTATTAGGTAAGTCATGTATAGCAGTGTACATTGTTATGCAGGTGGTTGTGTGATGAATGACCCCTGCTCTGGCAAGCTGCTTCTTTGGCCAATAGGACTAAAGCAGTCAGCCTGTGTGATGAAGCTGGAATGCTGTTGAGGGATCAAATCTTGATATAAGTAGATGTGTACTAGCAATAGGTTATGTTTAACAGAATGTGACTCTGTGTCCCATACTATTATTAATTTTGTCTTGTTTCAATTCCACATTGGCATGATGCACCACATGTTTAAAGTCTTTTTGATAAGGCTTAATTGGTTTGTGCAGAGAGCCACTGTGCAAAACCAAGGAAAGAGGAAATAGGATTTATGTCTGACTGCCAACCATAGATACCAGATGCATTTAGTTACTGCCGTTAGTAATATATGATGTTGTGTTCTCTCTCATGGACATGGCCAACTGATGGTGCTCACAGGCTTGCTGATCCAAATGCAAACAGATAAATAGGCTCAATAAGGGTATTGTTGTTTCACAACTAGGCTACTGAACAGTATTTGTCTGCTAGACTACTAGCCTCAGATGACACTATGAAGCAATGTGACTATGCAGGCCTCCCAAGCTGTTGTTGAACATATGGTTTGGTTATGTCATCTAGCATAATTTCATCTGCAGTCCTGTATGAATTAGATGTGTGCTGGGGAGCATGTGTTAAATAGGTTGCTCTGTAGTCCATAAACTTAGGTAGGGGTTCTAATCTCACTGCAGTCAACTGTGTGTGCATGTGTGTGTGTGTGTGTGTGTGTGTGTGTGTGTGTGTGTGTGTGTGTTTATAAACAAAAGTGGGAATGTGTATCCCAGTCAATCTGAGTTCACAAGTGGCATGGTTTTCTGTTGTTTTTGTGCTTGCGCAAACATCCAGTCAAGGCAGGACTCCAAACTGTTGTCCCCTACATAGCCTGTTGATATCAGCTACCAGAAGATCACTTGCAGTCCTGTTCTATTCAAACTTGTGCTGTGTCATATGTGTTAAGTACTCTGATCTGTAGTACATAAACTTGGATAGACAGAGGTTATAATCTCATTGCAGTCAACTCTGTGTGTGTGTGTGTGTGTGTGTGTGTGTGTGTGTGTGTGTGTGTGTGTGTGTGTGTGTGTGTGTGTGTGTTTAAACAAAATGGGAGTGTATATCACAATCTGACTTCACAAGTGACATGGTTTTCCATAGTTTTGGTGCTTGTACAAAGATCCAGTCGAGGCAGGCTTCTAAAGTTTTGTCCCCAATGTGACCTGCTGATGTAATCTCCCATAAGATCACCTGCATTCCTGTTCTAACCAGACTTGTGTTGTGTCGTATGTGTCAAGTACTCTGCTCTGTAGTCTGTAAACTTAGATAGATGGGGTTCTAATCTCACTGCAGTTTACGGTGTGTATAAACAATGGTCAAAGTGTGTATCTCAGTCCTACTTCACCAATGGCGCAGTTTTCCATTACTTTGGTGCTTACACAAACATCTAGTTGAGGCAGGGCTCCAAACTGTTGTCCCCATGTGGCCTGCTGACCATAAGATCACATGCAGGCCCAATAAAATCAGACTTGTGCTGTGGTGTGTGCAGTAGGTACACTGCTCTGTAGTATTGTAAACCTAGATAGGTTGGGGTATTATCCTTACAGCAGTCAACTTGGTGTATGTGTGTGTTTCACCATAAAAAGTGGTGGAAGTGTGTATCATGCACTGACCTCTTAAATGGCATGATTGTGCACTGTTTTGGTGCATACACAAACATCCAGTTGAAGTAGGCCTCCAAACTCCTCTCCACCATGTGGCCTGCTGATGACATCTACCATAAGAACTCCTACAGTCCTGTTAAAAACAGACTTGTGGTGTAGTGTGTGCATTAAATACTCTTATCTGTAGTATGTAAACCAAAGTAGATAGGGGTTCTATCCTCACTGCAGTCAACTGTGTGTGCATGTATAAACAAAAGTGGAAGTGTGTACCCCATGCTGACTTCCAAAATAGCATGATATTGCACCATTTTGATATTTGCACATACATTCACTCAAAGCAGGCCTCCAAACTATTGTTCCCCACATGGCCTGCTGATGTCATCTACCATAAGATCATCTGCAGTCCTGCTAAAATCAGACTTGTGCTGTGGTGTATGCATTAAATACCCTGAAATTTAGTATGCAAGCCTAGATAGATAGGGCCTTTAGCTTCATTATAGCCAATTAGTACATGTGTGTGTGTGTCCATAAAGAATGGTGAATGTGTGTATCTCACACTGGTGTCTCAAATTGTGTGATTTTGCACTGTTTTTTGTGCTTGCACAAACATCCAGTCAAAGTAGGCCTCCAAACTCTTGTACCTCACATGACCTGCTAATGTCATCTACCATAAGATCATGTGCAGTGACGTTAAAGTCAGACTTGTGCTGTGGTGCATGCTTTAAGTACTCCAATCTGTAGTCGATAAACTTAGGAACAAGTGTGTATGTGTGTGCTGTTGGTGGATGTTACACAGAGCATTTTAAAGCAGCCTAACACTGTCCTCTTGTCTTCAACAGACACCGCTGATGTCATCAGTGATATCAGATTATTGGATATGTATATGTCACAGCAGGCCATGGTCACACATGGGCCTGACAGATGGGTAGATGTGACCTTATCCTACATAAGACAGACAGTGACATTGTTGTTACTGTATGCACAAACATCATGACATCTGTTTGCAATGGTGATGGATAAGTTGACACATTAGATCATATAGGAGTCCCTGTGGTTCCTGTTTTTTGTGGATGATATTGTGATCTGTATTGAGAGTAGGGAACAGGGGTATGAGACTCTGGGGAAGTGGAGATATGATCTACAGAGGAGATGAATTAAGGTCAGCAGGACTAAGACAGAATATATGTGTGTGAATGAGAAGGAGAATAGAGTAATGGTTAGGATGCAGGGAGTACAGTTAGAGAAGGGATATTATGTAAAATACTTTGGATCAACAATTCAGAGTAATGGTGAGTGTGGAGGACAGGTGTAGGAGAAATCATGCAGGGTGGAGTGGGTGGAGAAGAGTGTCAGTAAATATCTTTGACAGATAAGTACCAATAACACTGAAAGGGATGTCTACAAGATAGTATTGAGACCAGCTATATCATACAGGTTGCAGATGGTGCCACTGACAAAAAGGTAGGAGTCATAACAGGTGTTGGCAGCATCTCAGATGTTACAATTTGCATTGTTTGTGCTGAGGATGGACAGGAGTATTAACCATATATTACAATGTCAGCTCAGGTTGTACAGTTTGGAGCTGAAGACAGAATGGTGGGATTGTGTTGATTTGGACATTTACTTAAAAGCGATGCTAGGTACATTGGGAGAAGGATACTAAGGATGGAGCTTCCAGGTAAGAGGAAAATAGTAAGGCTTAAGATAAGGTGTATGGATCTGGTGACAGAGGACATGCAGGTGGTTGATGTGACAGAGGAAGATGCAGAGGGCGGGTAGAAAAGGAAGGAGATCTTCTGCTGTGGTGAACCCTAATATTACTATCCAAAGGAATGGGTAGAAGATGATATGTGTTTGGAGAAACCCCATCTGTACACTTGTGGCATGAGTGTACAGTAGGAGTATCTAATTGATGGTTACTGTATCTGGACTCAGTTTGGGCTTTAACAATGTGTCTTTGTATTACCTACTCTGGGTTGTGTGCAGAGGCTGTAACATTTTGTCCTCATACATGCAGCAATGTCAATATACGTGCTTTCAAATACAATTGGATGCTGCCATGTAGCAGAGCAGATCTAGCTGTCAGATCCTCTGTTGTATAACAAGCAGCAATTTACCCACTTACCTATCAATAACAAAGGTATTGAGCCACCTTATGAAGTACCTCATAATGTACACCCCCATATATTACTCAACTGAAAATGGCAGTCAAATCATATATACCCCTCCTTTTTGCAATCTCTATGCAGATACAAGGTTCAAACTTCACATTATCAACTATCATTTGCCTTTATTTCCCAAATATAGTAACTAACTCCCTGATGCCCTGTCTACACAAATGTATGCACACAGCCATGCCTGATAAGCTCAAACAAAGGTTGTCTGGAAAATACAAACCATACTGGTGTATGTCTGTCATAACTACATTATACAGTAACTGAAAGAGGCTGCTGCTTACAAATACAACATTGAGAAACCAGGACTTGAAGGCCACTATCCTCAGCATAAACATGCAAATAAGACACCTTCAAGAATCCTGACAGAGCAACTATGCTAAGACTTTACACAACAACATATCCAGGGATAACCAGAAGGCTTTCTTCATGTACATCTGCAAACTGACATTTATAACTTGGATGTATTTGGATCAAATTGTGTATGGTAGCACACAAACTAACACAGTGTAACTTCCAAACTGCTAGCAGGCACGTTTTGCTGAAAAGAGTCCTGTCTGCCACCACCAAATGTAGTCTAAACCATGTGTGTAACATTACCTCCAAGCTGTGGTATCTACAATGACAAAGTTATCACTGCCCTTTTCAAGACTAGGAGCTCAGTCTGCATGGAACCAGATTCTGGCCTGTGTTCTTCATGTGGCTCAACAGTGAGCTACTCTGCTAGGCACCATATTCAACCACGGTCTGAATATTGCTGTTATCCACAACGAATGGAATACAGTAACCATTTTCAACCACACAAGGGATGATTGGCAAAATACAAGTGTAATTATAGAACCATAACATTATGCAACATCTGCCGTAAGGCAGTGGATACAATTTGCATGCATCTCAGACACAGGAAAGTAGGTGACCTCTAAACACTAGATGTGTTACAGTTAGGTGTTATCAATGGTATGCTGTGGCTGCAAAACCTGGTGGGATTCAAGACTGTTACCAGAGACATACAAAAAGTGAGAGCTGGGTAAACATCCTATTGTGACTTGGCCAAGGCCTTCATCACAATCTAATATGTTTTCTCAGTTGGAAACTAACCAAGGTGAATATCAAATCATATGTTATCAGTTGGTTTGGAAATGGGATCACAGGCCAACAAAATTCAATCACAGTACAAGACTTCACCTAAAGCAGCAGACATGCCATCTGTATTGTAACAGAAGTGTCAGTGCTGTGGCCCCTCATGTTTTACTATACATTTCAGAAGTCCTGAACAAAACAGAGGGTCTGTGGCACTAATAACCACTGACAAAGCCATTGGGTATTATATGAAATGCACAGAAATGCATCTGCATACCCTGTGATAGTAATAAATGTTCGTGCTTATTATAAGATAACCATGAGTACACTATTCCCCACTTTTGTATTGATAGACCATGGTACACATAGCAGCTGCAACCTGGGTCTACTGTGGAAGGTGGAGGTAGACACTCTACATCTCACATCTGATTAGCAACAGCATTACATTGATAGTGATATATAATAGCAATCCCCTATACTCATACCTCATCAGATGTATTAATGAATATAATCCTCCCTTTGATATGTATTGTACCAGACACCTACACCAACTTGACAGACCTCAGACATGCCTGAGTAATAAAACATCAGAGGGTCTCCAACATGTGTCTTCTGTGGGCAGACTGACATAGCTGTCACTGTGTGCAGTATCATATAGCTTAGAGGTGTTGTATGTATGCCTTACAAGGCTTTATGTGGCCAAATGCTGCAAATGCATAAGTAATGTGGGATACCAGTTCTCTGTTCCAGGGACCTGAATGTACACTATGGCATATGTAGGACATGGTGTAGAGACAATTACATCTTTCAAAGGATGTCACTCCTGTCCAGTGGACTTTAAATCCATGTCAAGCAGAGTGCTTCCATTACTTGGTGGAAAGACAGGCTGGATGACTTGATGTAAAAATGTTATCTGTCATGGATCTCTGCTGCTTGTCTCCTGGATATGTGTGGTCCTTGCTAGACAAAACTTGGCTATGCATTATATCTGCCTTTGATTATTATTTTGTGATATATAGATATGCTTCTAAACACCATCAGATCTATACCCTAGTCACATCCTATGAACCTCATAACCTATGGTGATGTACATGCAACACGGAACATTATACTGTATTTGTCTTCATTTCTGACATACTGTCCTGAGCTCTGAATCTGATGGGTTGATTTTAGATGTGCACCCATATATTTGTACTAAACAATCCTTAATGAGATAGTTAAATATATTAATGAGACATATTTAATTGTCTGACTTCACAGCCCTTACAAAAGCATTTACTATACAGTAGATATATTATTATGCTAGCAACTGTCTAAATGGTTATGTACAATCTAAATGACAGGCACAAGTATCAGTTGAACAGCACAAATGGAGGTAATAACATCATAATATTATTATAGATAGTCACCCTGTGCATCAGACACATAGCTTAATATCACTGAATCCAAAAGATAGGTGACATTGATGTGGTACAGTTACCATCCCTTGCACAGGGTGTTGTGTGGGGGTGCAGGAGGCCTAGGCTGACCCATAAGGTTGGCAAGAGTGTGTGCATCTGAGTCAGGAAGGGAAGCAGGCAAGATGTATGTCCCTCATTGGTGAGATCTGATCATAAACTAATCTCACTTGAAATCCATATCCCGCCCCCACCCCAAACAAAAAAGACCACAGTGAAGAACTTCTCTAAAGCAAACTTCACACTACTCAAGACTGGTGTGGTATCCTTCAAGGCCCCTGAGCCAGTGGAAACCACAACCCAAGCTGTGGAAGCCCTTACAAATGCCTTCTATGAACACCTCCAGGACTGCATGGATCAGGCAATCCCAAATAAAACCAAGACTCTTTCCACAAAGGGCAAACGTCCAGTCTGGTGGACCCCAGCCATTAACAAACTTTACAATAAGAGGAGAAAGCTATTACATGATAGAACAAAATCCATAAAAGGGAAGTCACCCTGATCATTATTAGTAAAAAAATACGAGCACTCATAAAATCAACTAAGGCCAATTTTGAGAGAAAAATTGCCATGGATTCAAAGGACAATCATAAGGCCTTTTTCAGCTATGTTAGGAACCTGGGTGGAAACTCCCAGATATGCTCAGAATTAGTCCAAAATGATACAAAAATCACTGAACCCACAGACATTGCCAACATACTGGCAGACAGGTTCAGTGCGAACTTCACTCCGCTCTCCCCCCCTAAAGGAGAGATAACTATCCCAGCCGAGTGTAGCCTCCCAGACATCTCAAATGCACAGGTGAAAGCTGCTCTCTCTAAAGCTAAAAACACAGCATCAATGGGACCGGATGGTGTCCCCAGCTGTGTGCTACACGAGCTAAATGAGGAATTAAACCCGCACATAAGGCAGCTGTTTAATCTCAGCCTTACCACAGGATACATGCCCAAGGAGTGGCGTACGGCAACTGTGGTCCCACTCCACAAAGGCGGCGCCTCTACGGACCCTGGTAATTACCGCCCCATAAGCTTAACAAGTCTAGTCTGCAAAGCTATGGAGAGGATCATAATGGAGCTCATAAACAAAGATATAGGGGACTTGCAGACATTGGACCCGACCCAGTTTGGCTTCGTCAAGGGAAGATCATGTCTTTTGAACTTGGTCGACTTCTTCGAAACAGTCACCAAGGCCATTGATGAAGGAAAGGCAGTCCATACAGCCTACCTTGACCTTGCAAAGGCTTTCGACACAATACCCCACTCGGGTATTGTAGAAAAACTTACCAGCTTAAATGTAAACCCATATGTCACAAGATGGGTTGCAAACTGGCTTAAGGACAGAACCCACAGGGTTAGAGTTGCTGGCGCTATGTCAGACTCCAAGCCGGTCACAAGTGGTGTCCCACAGGGCTCGGTCCTTGGCCCCCTATTGTTCGGCATCTACTTCTCAGAAGTACAGGCCAACATGGGAGGACTTTGGCTGACAAAGTTTGCAGGCGACTGCAAACTGGGCCATAGTGGAAAGTGCATCGGACACGGATATCCTTCAGAAGGGACTCACGGAAACAGATAGCTGGTGCCAGAGCCATGGCCTGAAGTTAAACGCCAAAAAATGTATAGTCATACCCTTCGGGAAAAACAAGGTAACCCCAAGCTACCATATAGGTGGCAATCCACTAAGCACAGAAGAGGTTATCAGGGACCTGGGGACCCAGGTTGACAGTGGCCTTTCTTTTGACACTCACGTTGCTAAAGTGGTTAGAAAGACCTTCTACATTGCCCACCTGATCATGAAGGGATTCACATCCAGATCTAGTGAGGTCTTTGTTCCCCTGTACTCTTCACTTATCAGACCAATGATCGAGTACAATGCCCCATTCGGGATGTATCTCACCCGACATCTGCAGCAATTGGAGAGACCCCAAAAGTTCCTCACCAAAAGGATAAAGGGACTCCAAAATCTGTCATATGCTGCCAGATTGAAGAAACTCCAGCTCTATTCAGTCGCATACCGTCTGCTCAGAGGTGACATGTGCCTGACATACAAGGCCATGTCCAACCCGGAATTAATGGACATGCTCCACCTCAAAAAATCCAAATCCACCAAAACCACTAGAGCAAGCGACTTAAACCTTAGCACGGATATAAATAGGATGTGCTGGAGGGATAGATTTATCACTCAGAGACTCCCCATGCTGTGGAATAAAATCCCGGTCCATGTGAGGCAGAGCACCTCGCTGACTCTGTTCAAGAGAAATCTTGACCTATGGATGGGAGATCGTAGGTTTACCCCGGGAATCATCTCTGTGTCACTGCTGGACAGAGGCACAACAAACTAATGGGCACAGTATTTTTTCATATAAGGGGTGGCGTAAGCCACAAAAATTTGGGCTAGGCTTATAAATGCCTTAGGGCAGATAGCCTAGTATAAACCTATGAACCTATGAATCTATGTACCATGTAAATGTTGTGTGTGTTTCTGTAGGTGCCCTCAATGTGACATTGGTGAGTGAATGCCTTCATGAACAGAGCCACGCTCAGTGCTATCTCTATGTGTCTGTATGTTGGACAGCTGTGAGTCTTGCATAGTATAGCTGACAGTTCATAGTCTCTGCCCTGAACATGAGAACTGGCTCTGTCAAGAGTTTCACTGGCACCTCCATGCCCAAGGTCAGATGCTGTGCTACTACCTGAAGTTGATAGATGTCTGCTGAATGTGCTCCCTTCACAGAAATGCCCAGGACCATGACCCCATGGCTTGCTATGTCTGCAAGTGGACAGCACACTCCCTGCTGGAGCAGTGGATGCACTACCACTTTGGGAGCATGATCGAGCATGGTCACTTTGGCTCTCAACAGATGTAGTTGCTGACCTACACCCATGACACCAATACTCTCCACCCAGCAGACATTACATCAAAGGCAATGTGCTTTCCATGACAGATACACTGTGCTCCCTCACAGGCATATCTTATTCCAATGTGTCGTTCAAATGATCCAGGGAATCAACAGCACTATGGAGGCAGTCACGGATGTCAGACTGTACTGTATTTATATCTCTGAACATTCTCCTGGAGTTCCTTTATGAACTTGCCTGTGCCTCCATGATGGCCCTAAACATACATTGAGAGAGACGTGATGAGACACCTGCAACAGGTTGGGGAAGGACAGCAGGCCTCCTATGAGCACCCCTATCAATTCTCCTGTGTGGTGCCTCGCCAACAATTTTGCTATGGCCAGTGTCAATGGTCAGTGAATCCACAATACTAGCCACACTTCCCTGGTCAATGTCCTCACCCTCCATCTGTCCAGTATCTATGGCCTTAGTGGACTGGGGGGGGTCACTAAATTTCAATCTCTGTGTCAGAATCATCTTCTACTTTGCCTCACTTTGACTACCATCATCACCAGAGTCTGATGAGACACTGACATCAGGTGGTCTAGGGGATATAGAACCACGTTCACCTGAGATAAAAGGAAGGAAAACAGGAAAACATTAATACCTGCACTACTATGCTTCAATATATGTTAAACAATTTACACAGCTGCCACTATTACAGACATGCATACCTCTCAACCTCTTATAGCAAGGAATGTGGACAAATCCATGAATAATGTTAGGACAAAGACTCAAGAATAGGTGCCATTGTGATATATTGTCTTACAAACCTAGATAGTTGATAGAATAAAGGGTATTGCCTCACCATGACAGTTATGATGGGTATGCATTCTGAATGTAGGAACTCTGTCATTATGCTTTGTCTCCAATCCTTAATGACCTGTCAATAGTTTGTAACTTAATCACTATGATATTAAATATGGGCCAGAAGTATGAATCACACATCTGGACATTCTGCATATGTAGGTGCAGTTCACAATTATGCAGATAGTACAGCAATCCAAACAACAGGCCTGAGATGACACTTTAGCAGATATGCTGGAATATTTCTACATTACTGACATAAATATATTCTATTTACCAACTGCGAAATAAAACAGCATACACACCAACTTGATAAAATGAAGAATGACCACTGAAAGCTCTACAACGCACTGGATTTATTGAAAATTATGCAGTTTCATCCGTACAATGTCCGGACTTCATCAGAATAAAATCAACAGGGTCAAAACCACTTTTAAAATTGTAACAAACCTGCCTCCAGGTCATTAAACAACACTTAAAGTAACATACATAAAAATGTATGTAAAAAAATTATTTTATATATCTATAAATATATATATATATATATATATTTATATACACACACACACACACACACACAAACACACCCAATGCATAAAACCATACTTGTGTAGAACAAATAAATGACACGATTTAAAACAGTAACATAGACTTCAATTTCAAATAACTAGAAAGTGAAATAACATCATTTAACCCAGGTTGACGCCCAGCATTAACTCTGAGCTGCCTGCTAGTCTTGTTAATGCCATAGCAGACACACAGCTTTCCTCCCCACCCCAAAAGAACAGCCAGTGCTTGTTTGTGACATCCAAACTGTCTTTCCTAAGTTGGCAGCCACATATCATATTAGTCCCAGTTAATATCCTTTGACATTTTAAATGCAATGATATTGAACGGTGTACACACTGTATGTCCCAGACTACTAGACAGGTTACTGATGAATGACCAAGAAACACAGACATGCAAAATAGTCTTGTATATTTGCAAGCACAAATCATAATGGGGTCTGTAATCAGTTAGTCCAGTACCATAAAATTGAAACATTTCATGAAATGTACAGGTAACATGTAATATTTTATTACAACTGTACATTCTTTTCAATTTGATTGTGTGCTGCACATCCCTCTCAAATGTACAGATTTTCACAGAATGTCCAGATGTTGGACTCATATATTTGGTCTGTTTCTCATACAATTGTGGTTGTCTGTCAAATCACTGGTAAATCACTGAGGACCGAAGTCCAGAACTAATTGCACACATTTGAGTTTCAGCCTTCATATCATTCAGAACAGTTATGCTAATGCATAACCCGTTATTCTATCTACTTCCTGCGTATGTAAGAGCAATATTGAAAGAGTGTCCCTATTTCTAGACCTTTGTATCCCCCCATTTACTGTGCCTTTGTCCAGATTTCTTGCTCTAAGAGTTTGATAGGTATGGTGCTGGATGCCTGTTGCTGCTTGCTACAAAGGTGTATGTGGGAAACACAGGGTTAAGGCATCCATCCTGTGTTTGGCATGTGCATCAGATGGTGAACTGGATTATAGAAATATGTGGGGATATTTTCTATGTAGTTACACAGTCTAGTGGTGTATGTGACACATTGATTTTATATTCTACCTGTTATCACTTGTTTTATCTCAATATTTGGAGCCACTGTTTATGCGTTGCTGCATGTAGTACAAATAGCATCAGCTATGCACAGCTGGTTTGCACACACAGCGGCAGTGCACAAACTGTAGAAGTGGACCCCCCAGGTAGCAGACACAAATCAGACATCTAAAAATAGACCTGGGGTGCATTATCTTAATGTCGGTCTGCATAGTGCAAACCCACTAAGTGCCATTGCACTACGTATAACAGTGAGAACTTCAGGATAAATATTAATGTAGTAGATCTTCATATAATTTCTCCTGTGGCTGCAGATGTTAAGTGTTGGCCTGAAGTTCACATGGTTCTAGCTTCTGCTGCAAGGATTACAACTTGCATTTTACTAATGTGTCCTTGCATTACATAGCAATGTAATTAAACATGCACATGTATTCTTTAATCCTTCTACTGGCAAGAGCAGTGAGTGTAGAACTACCATGTATAAAGTCCATGTTTCTACTACAGCAGACATCTGTTTTTTTTTAATGGTGTCCAACTTTACATTATTTTCCCGATGGATGACACAGTAACATTCTCAGTTGTGTAATGATATGATAATATCTGTATTAATGAACTTCATTTTATTGTTTCCCTTCATGCAAACATGGGCAATGTGTTTGTGCAATGTTAAGCATCAAGCACCAGTTTCAAATGTTGCAAAGTCCAATACTGTGCATCCTCAGTATCTGTCCTAACTGGAATTGATGGGAAAAGGCATTATTCATTGGTTTTCATCTGCACTGGACATGGCTGGTGTTCAGGGAGAGGTTCTGAGTATTTTCTTTCTCAAAATTGAGGTGTAAAGGAGTCCAAAGTGTTTATTGGACTCCTAGTTAATGATTATGGTCTCTGGCTGTTGCAAGAGCACTATCATGGATCAGATTACAAATCAGATGCATGGAATAGTTGGCCTGGGATCTGTCCAGTGTTACTGGTATCCCCCCACACTGAAGAACAGTGTCGGAATCACTACCGAGACCTCAGGATGAGAAGGAGGGATACCACTGACCATTGGATTGAGGAATGCAGGACTGATGACACTCCACAGTTGTGTAAGTATCACTTACACCCATGGCTTGTAGAAGGTAGCAGCTTCACATGTTCATTACTGGCATTCTTAATAGTATTCTGTTGTGTTCTGTTTTTCCCACAGCTAATGCAGAATGATCACTGAATGTGTCAACCTATGAGGAAAGAATGAGAAGGATGCAAAACGCAAGTGAGTGGTAATTTAGACAACCACATGTCCAAAGTATACAGTACTTGTTTAAGTTGACATAAATATTGCAATGTACAGTATAACCCATATACCATGGACAAGAGCATGCTGCCGATTGTTATATTTATAACACTGAACCAAAAGTAATGCACCCAGTAGCCATCAGGGAAAACTCCACTTTATTTGAATCAAACACCAGAAAAATCCATTAGTTGTTAAGCGTTTTCATCATAGACAATGACTTCATCAGAATAAAGATAATTCACTTGCTTGAAGATGTCTATATATACCTAAAACATTAGCACATATTAAACTAATGAATTAATCAATTAAGAAAAAAACTTGCTTAAAGACACATACTCCAATATAAAATAAATACTATATTCTCAAGTATAAAAGTCTATATACATGCATGCACGGCTCTTGTGAAACATAGTATATGAAAATGCACAGTTTTAAAAGATTTTTTTGTTTTGTATTTAAAATATATAAAAGAATGTATGTATAAAATATAAACATTTTTCATGCCTAAAAAACAGGAATACTTTAAAAAAAAAAACATTTAAAAATGCTTGTAAGTTTTAGTAGACAGGAAATGCACAATGATTATAAAGTCATCTATTTAGTCTGAGGTCCCACTCCTTGATTTGGATTCTGTCCTTTAGGGCTGGTAATATGGATATGTTATCATTTAGTCCTGGGGGAGAGTTGGCGGTGAACCTGAGTTGCCAAATAAGTTTCTTTTTGCTCAGCTGATTCTTCCAATCCCCCCCCCCGGGTTCAATGTCAACGGTGTCTAATATACCAAACATGAAGCCTTGGAAATTTGGACAGCTTAGTGAATGCCTGTACAATGCATTAGTTTCCTTTTTATTTTTTAATTCATATAAATGTTCGTAAATCCTATGTTTGAAAGATCTTTCCGTCTTTCCGATGTAGTATGCCGGACAGGTATCACACATTGCTAGATATGCTAACCTCTGTGTTTTACGATTACCATTCCTAAAATCGATGTTAGTCCTTAATCTGTCGCTCAGTGTAGTAACAGTTCCCCCAAAAAGTAAACTACACTGGGAACAACTACCAAAACTTTCCCATTTCCTATACAATTTTTTGTTTTCTCTACCAATTTCTTAAGATTCTTTCCCACCTTGTTTACAAAAAAGGGTTGGTCACCCAAAGTTTGGTAAATATCCTGGTTAGTTCTAAAAATACTCAAATTTTTTCGCATAATAGCTTTAATATTTTTAGATATAGTACTGTATTGTACTAAACATGCTCTTGTAAATGTCCCAGACCCACGATGGGGTTGGGGACTACCCAAGGGTGGGTTTATAAACTGACCTGCTCCCAAAAGGGGTTTGTATTTCCTACCCCATTCACCATACAGTTCATCCAAAATTAAATGTATCATGTCTTTGGGATAGATGAACCCGGGGGGGGGGGGTAGTGGAAGAATCAGCTTAGCAAAAACGAACTTATTTGGCAACTCAGGCTCGCCACCAACTTCTCCCCAGGACTAAATGATAACATATCCATATTACGAGCCCTAAAGGACAGAATCCAAATCAAGGATTGGGACCTCAGACTAAATAGATGACTTTATAATCATTGTGCATTTCCTGTCTACTAAAACTTACAAGCATTTTTAAATGTTTTTTTTAAGTATTCCTATGTTTTTTAGGCATGAAAAATGTTTATATTTTATACATACATTCTTTTATATATTTTAAATACAAAACAAAAAAATCTTTTAAAACTGTGCATGTTCATATACTATGTTTCACAAGAGCCGTGCATGCATATATATAGACTTTTATACTTGAGAATTTAGTATTTATGTTATATTGGAGTATGTGTCTTTAAGCAAGTTTTTTTCTTAATTTATTGATTTAACCTAATTCATTAGTTTAATATGTGCTCATTTTTTAGGTATATATAGACCTCTTCAAGCATGTACATTATCCTTATTCTGATGAAGTCATTGGCTATGATGAAAGCGCTTAACAAATAATGGATTTTGCTGGTGTTTGATTCAATAAAGTGGAGTTTTCCTTGATGGCTACTGGGTGCATTTCTTTTGGTTATTAGTATTTTTTCTTGCATCCTGGAACTTTTTATCATTTGGTGAGTTTGTATTTTGGTTACTGGCCACATGGAATCTCCTCCAACTCCTGAGCTGGATAGTGGATCCACACAAGCCTCGTTGCCCGAGGGGACACATTTAGGGTGGGCAGCGGAGCTACATAAGCTCAAACAGGATGTGCAAATGCTTAAAGGAGAGTTTTCATGGCTTTTTGACTTGCTTACTATACAAAGCATTGGAGGTGGTAAGCACAACAGTTCGATTAGTTCGGACAAAGTTATTATATGTTCTGACAGCTCACTACCAAACACTGGAAAAGGTGATAAACTTCCCGATCCCTTTAATTTATGCTCCTTGGGCTTTAATAATAGTAATCAGACTAATCTAGTCAATAATGTGAAGGAAACTCTTCCTGGATTGCAAACTGGTAAAAGAATGTCGCGTCATTACCATGGTACAGGTGCATCTTTCCAACTGCCAGGATGGACGAAAGTGTAACGGTGGTGCTTCTAATGATGCGGTTTACCATGGGTGGGATGTTTTTAACTTTACAGATGAACAGGTTGGAGCTGCACCTTGTCTGCAAACAGGTACTGTAAACATTTTTCCCGTATCAGGGAACAATTCCAACAATGTTTCTAGGTGTCCGGTTATACTGGGGAATCAGCATGCTAGGACAGCTGTTTCAACAACAAAGGGTGGTTTGCATCCTAGCTCCAAATTTGACTATCTTATAAATAAAAATTACACTTTTTCTAAAGGAAAACCTGATATACAAGGCAACACTGTCAATGCTGACAATATGCACTTTAAATGTTTAAAAGACATTATTTTTACCTTTGAAAATAAATTGTTTAAATATAAAACCTTGCAGCTTGAGTCTAAATACTTTAGAGAATATATTAAAGCCAAAGTAGTACCACAAGGCTTACGGGTTTTCAAATTTCCATTCGGGATTTACTATGATAATTGCATTATCGAGGATTTTGCTAATATGTTTAATGGGTGGGGTTTTGAACTGTTGCAAAAAGTGTTGGTTTACCATGAAAAAATGCAAGTGGAATTGCAGAATGAATTGGCTGTATTAAATGCACAGATTATTAGTGATTTGTTATTTGAACAATATGAATTGTTTTATCAAAAAGTATTAGAAAGAGTAGAGAAGAAATGCATTGTGTTATTCCATAAAAAAAGTAGGAAATTGTCCAGGGATATCAAACAATATCAGTTAAAGGAGGCCTATCCGACAAAAAAAAATGTTGTTAAACATGATATTGGTGTATTAGATGAATAACAATTTTTCAACGATGAAACACTTGTGAATGAAGACGTAGACAAACAGGCCCCTGAAATCAAGAGGCAATAAATCCAGGCTGAGAATGTATCAAAAATATGAAGAAAGTCCACAGATGGTATAATCCAGGTACCAGTTTAATAGAAGACACAAGCGCTTTCACATAACTTCATCAGGTGTAACCCTTTCATCTGAAAACACACCTTTATACATATATTAATTGATCACATGACTACAGAACTTTTTAAAAACTTTTTAAAAAGACAAAACTCATATTACATTATAGAGACATTCATAGAAAGCTAGTACAAAAATATAAAATTATATATATATGAATATAGATATGTAATATAGAAAATGCTGTTTAAGAACTAACTTAAATAAAGCTCAAATGCCTTAAAATTACATTTTCTATTTAGTGGTCTGTTACGTAGTATGGGCTTAATAGGAACACATTCATTGAGACCATGTCCTAGATTGGATCTCAGTCTAACTATCCATTTTGCTTCTGTCTCCTCAGTTTTAACTCTCACATCACCTCCTCTATTATTCTCATGTATCACAGATGGAACTGTGAAGGTGAATTTGTGATCTTCACCCATGGTGTTAATATGTTTTGCCAAGGCAGTGATTCTGGACTTCTTTCTAATGTGATATAAATTCTCTCTTATTCTCTCTCTAAGAGTTCTGTCAGTCTTGCCTATATAGAAGCAATGACATTGTTGGCACTCAGCCAGGTAAACAACATGTACGGTCTCGCATGTGGCACTTACCATGATATCAAATGTTCTTGTTGTATCAGAGTGCTGAAATAATAGACAAGTGTCTATATATGGGCGCTGTGGACGGTGACCACATGGTCGTGTGCCTTTATACTCCATGTTGAATTTCTCCATTTTTATCCCACAAAGTCTCCTGTACAGGTTCTTCTTGTTCTTAAAGGTATATTGGGGTCTAGCACCAATTAAAGAGGAGATTGTGGGTTCAGTAACTAATACCTGCCAATTTCTATTGATAATATCTGTGTAGTGCTTGATATCTCTAGCATAGGTGAGACAGAAGCTGAGCTTAGGTTCCCTGCTCTTATTGTATCTGGGAGCAGCATTAGAAAAATATGGTTTAGCTTTATTAAATCTCATGTGTCTCACCATCATCTCATTCTTATTAATGCTGTTAATATGATAGCCTTGTTCCTTTAACTCCAAGTTAGTAGTGAGCATCATATGTTCATACTCAACCGGATCTACAGTGAGTCTTGACGCTCTATAAAATTGGTTACGTACAACATTATCAAAGACAAATCCTGGGTGCATACTTTGTCTAGAAAGAAGGTTATTCACCCTACATTCCTTCCTATACATTCTAGTACTAAGGTTACCTAATGTATCCTTGTAGATGAAAACATCTAGAAAATTAATTCCTGTGTAAGAATGATTAAAAGTAAATTTAAAAAAATTAGTAGTTTGATTCAAATATTCAATGAAAAGCTTCAATCCATCCAAGGTACCTTTCCATAGGAAGAAGCAATCATCTACAAACCTTCTGTAGAAAGGAATGTAGGGTGCATATGCACTGTTAAAAATATAGTCTGTCTCCCATGTGGCCATAACTATATTGGCATAACTATTTGAACAGGAGCTGCCCATTGCTACTCCGTTCTTCTGCCAATAGATGTTATCATTAAAAATAAAAATGTTGTTATAAAGTACCAGGGCTATCAATTTTTGTATAACTATAATCTCTGTAGCATTATATGTACCTACTTTTACCAATAATTTTCTCATAATGTCTATATCCAAAGTATTGGGTATAACTGTAAAAAGGGAGACAACATCCAGCGTAACCAAGATGTATTCACCATCAATGGTTCCTTGATTAGTGAACTCATATAGGTCTCTTAGAAAGTGTTCAGTATCTTTCAGAACATGGCACATAGTATCTAAGACAGGTCTCAATTTTTTCTCCACATAAATTGAGATGACCTCTGTTGACCATCCCCTAACAGAAACTATGGGCCTCATAGGCGGTCTAGTATTATTCTTGTGTAGTTTCAGAAGCCCTTGTATAATAGGCACCACTGGTTTGAAAACCAGGAAGTAATGTACCATTTCATCAGTAATTAGGCATTCAAATTGCATACTCTTAATTGCATTAATAATCTCCAAAATCATTTTGTCTACATGTGCTCTATTTATAAGTTGATAAAAGTTATTATCATTGAGCATTTCATACATTAATGAATCATACCCCGGGATTCATGAACCTTGCGCCAGGCGCCAGCATAGCGTCGGTGTTATAACGCCAAATATGGCTGCTGAGCGATTCAGGTATGAATGAATTCCACGTGCACTACCGGCGTGCGCCGGACCATCTCCGCCCCCGGTGTAGGTATGCAAAACACACTGTGTGCGGTATTGCACCATGCAAATGAGGGCAAATAGCGATCCACGAAGTGGCGCAGGCGTAGCGTAAGGGCACGGCAATGTAAACCAAAAAAAACGGTTTACATTTACCCAAACATACCGGAGGAGTAACGGAAGGCTGTCAAAGTCAGGTATCATATAGGTGCAATATGCCAATGTGGAAAGGCACCGAGAATGTCCAAAGAAAATATGCACAAAATGTAAAAATGACATAAATGGCACGCGTAGAAAGAACAGCAGACCACCGGGATATGTGCACAGAAGTTGCAAAGCAATGAAATAATATGACAATGTCCTAAAAGAGCAGTATAACACACATCAGCTGCACAGCCACCACACACCATAGTATGTATGTAAAGCTTCAACCCCAGCGCAATGGTTGTCAAGGAGTGGTGGCGGTGTTCGCCCGTAACCATGTATTAGTAGACAATTCCGTGCAAATGAGTCAGATAGTAGTGAATCGCAAAACGGCGCGCGTAAGGATGGAGCAAACGCGTAGCGGTACTACACCGAGGAGTGGCCTACACGAGATACATGTCAACCACAGAGGGGTGTGCCACTGTAGGAGGAAGGATATTGGAGGTCAGCAAATCTGGGCTGTACAATGCACATCACAGCATCAGGACTGGCGTGTTAGGAAATAGATGCGCTGAGAGTACAGAATGCGCGTACAGATGCATGTGCACGAGGATGACTACGTTCCCTAAACCAGTCATGTGACGGCCTCACCGTCAACAACCATGGATATAGGAAGGTAATGCGGAGAATACGAGGAAATGCGGAAGCAGTGTAAATGGAGTCGTAATGAGCAATTAACACCAATCAATGTAGGAAGGGCAAACGCCAGCAGCTGATAACTCTGCATGCAGACTCCTGCATAACGGGAAAGGGGAGGCATATGAGTGCAAAGATAGTAGGGGATGTAGTAGAAATGCAAAGAGCAAAGAACCGAAATAGCACAGCCAAGTACAGAGGTAGCATAACTGCGGCTGCAGATAAAATGCATCATATGCCATGTGCCTGCAGGATGCAGTAATGTAAGATGCAAGGCCAAGGCAATGCAGGCAACTGTAATGTAACACTACAGGCAGTACCGTTGCAGTTGCAACCGTAAAACCACGGAAATAATCCATGGATACGGCTGCACAGACACACCCAATGACATCACCGGGTATACAGCACAACAGTATTAAATGTGAATGCACACAACACACAGCGCGATTTCCCAAACGCTGCACCGTAGGGTGTAAACAGACGGGGAACTTTTAATATGTATATGCTGGGTGCCGCCGTGGCCGTGATGCATAGGTATGTGGCAGAGACAGACGGAGTTGCGGAGGGTGGTGCCGACAACTACCGTAGGCCTCACAGGAGAAGGAGAGTGTTCAGACCAAGGGTGACCTACCAGGGGCTGCGAGACCTGGAGATAGTAGAGAGCTACAGGGTGGACAGGGACACGTTACAGCAAATAGTGGAGCTGTGCCGGCCGCCTGAGAACAAGAGACAACAGAGGGGAGCCCATCCCAGTGGACACAAAGGTATGTGTGAGCTTGCGAATACTGGCTACAGGTACCTTTCAAAGGCCCACCGGGGACATAATGGGCATCTCACAGGCATCAGCATCCAGGGTACTACACCAGTTCCTGGATGCCATGTTACCACATGCCCATGAGCACATAAATTTCCCCACATCTCAGGAGGAGTTGGCTAGCAATATGCGCCGCTTCCACCGTGTGGCACAATACCGGAGGTCCTGGGTGCGATAGACTGTACGCACATAGAAATTAAGTCACCACCCGGGAGCAGGGTAGACGCTACATAAACCGCAAGGGATACCCCTCCATCAATTGCCAGGTCGTGTGCAATGCGCAGGGCATTATTATGGATGTGTGTGCTGGCAGCCCTGGAAGCTACCACGACTCCCATATCTGGCATGCCTCACAGCTGTATCAGGTATTCGCCAGGGGCCACATCACACAACCACACCTTGTGGGGATGCTGGCTACGCACTGGAGCCGTGGTTGATGACACCCATCAGAAATGCACACACACACATGCAAGAACGCCATAATGAGGCACATGCACAAACGAGAATAATCATAGAGCGTGTGTTCAGGATGTTGAAATCACGGTTCCGGTGCTTGGATACATCCGGTGGAGCCTTGCAGTACTCTCCAGGCACAAGTGCCCACATATTCATAGTATGTTGTATGCTACACAATATGATTCTGCGGAAACAGCTGCTGCAGGGACATAATGCCGGAGGGCCACCAAGCCCGCCACAACTGCCAGGGCAAGCACAGGCACAGGGCGTTCAGCGCCATGGACACACTGAGCCAGCCCCAGTAGGTAGACAGAGGCGTACCCAATATGCCTACGCCCTGGCAAAGAGGGAACGCATAGCACATACTTTGACAGTGTAGGCCCCATGGACTGACACCTCCTGACCTGCACACACAGTAAAATGGACGCCACACAAACATGTCCGCCCGTAATGTGTACCGTATGTGCGGACGTATGTGTGACTCCAACAAAGGCACCGCCCAAACACTGCACACCCAATAGCCAGCAGAGCATGGAACGCCAACACCTCAACGGACGCCGGTTCTACAGCACACGGCAGAGCCGTATGCTGCCACTATCGCCGCAAGTCGACCACATATGTACTCATGTGCATACACAGATACGGAAATAGATATCAGTACACATGTAGAAATATATGTACGCATACACAGATATAAAGTACAACAGGGTAATATGGAACCCAGGGATGCAAGTTCACAGATAAGTAAGACGCGAATCACCACATAGTAAACATAGTGACCGACAACCCGATCATCCTGGAGGGTGGGCAGAGCAGGTAACGCCAGCCATGGAAATGTTAACCTGCATCAATACATATCCACGTGTCGGGATGGTCACCAGTCCACGGTACAGTAACGGGATATGTGTAGGGTTACCACCTGTCCCACGTTGTGAGGGACAGTCCCTCTTTGGGCAGTTGTGTCCTGCAAAAACATTGACAAAATGGCAAATGTCCTGAGATTGTAGGACAAAACTATTTCCTATATTTTCTTTATTAGTTGCATAAAACAGTTATTTTGTAGAAGAAACATCTAAATATTATAATAAACAGAATAAGCAACTGTAATGCTACAAGTTTGTATTCTGGCAAAAAAGTGAATTGCTGTCCTTTGTACTGGCCGTGGGTATGTGTTGGCATGCAAAATCTGACGTTTCTACAAAAAATGTCCCACTTTGGGCATTTGAAAAGGTGGCAACCCTAGATATGTGCGTGTCATATCCATAGGATATGAGTGCGGAGATACACGCCGCCACCGGCGATGCGGCCAACGTAGGTATTGTGTTCAACCATCGGTGCGAAAGCGGAAAGCATACCAGTGAAGTGTACGACATTATGAGGAACGTACCTCATTTGGGGTGTAAAACAGTTCATGTTCCTCGCAGTTCCTCAAAGTTCCACATTGAAAATGTCTGTCAAACATCCATTGTTAGGAATGTATATAAATGACATCCTGGTAAATAGAATGTACTCATAGTAATTCATTAAAGGTTCTTCACTGTAAGTAAATCAGCATATTATAATCAACCTATGACCTACTTAGCTGAAGTTGTCACTATGCCATTACTATGTGTTCCACATTATGCCCATTTGTTTCACATTACTACTGTGTGTGTTCCTCACTCTGGAAATAGAAGGTTGACAGCCATGGCGGCAATATGTGTATGTGTGAGGTGAGGTTGTCGTGTGTTCCGCTGTGTGTGTGTAATGTGTGTGCCACTGTAAAATGTGTATGTAGATGACATGTCACAGGCGGAGTGTAATAACAGGCGTAGGCATACAGTACAGGAACCATAGGCGTATGTACAGCAGTACCCACAAAGTAGTACTGACATCTCCTCAGTGGCTATGCACGTGGCGACATAAAACGATGCAAAGCGGAAATGTCCCAAAGTGTACCACAGGGCCATAGCCAACAGGAGATGCAAAGGACGCATGTACAAACCATGACCGTATGTATGGCGGCCATAAGGTAGACTCCACACGGTCCGTCGGCAACGTTACACAGCATCAGGCATGTACGGCGAAAATACGAATGTGCTATCCCGGCACCGATCGTGAACACTTACGGTCCCGTAAATACCGCGGTGTGTTCCACGACCGTGAAGTAAGCAAGCGGCACACGAATAGGAGGCTACCGGTAGCATACAGGCCGCCCCAAGTATAGGACCACATTCACCGTAACTATCAGCGACAAAATGCCAATGGATAGTAGGCACGGACGAACATCCGCAGATATATAACCGATGTGAAGGAGGAATACGTGCAGGAAGCACACATGCAGGCGATACCGACAGCACGACATCAACAAAACAAACATTCCCGGAACAACAGACAGGTAACCTGCAGCTCCCCAAGCAGGGATGGAGCACACACACAAGCATATCTGGTATGTATAAATGCAACACTCACACCCCGTACCCATCACCCACATCCGCAGATATACCCCATTGCACATATCAAAGGGATAACAGCTAAAACCGTAGCAAACACATACAGGCAGTCAATGACAGCGGCATACCCACAACAAGCTCGTGGGAAACACTAGCAGCGGCTGATGCATCCTTGCATCCGCTGTGTACAGGAAAATAACAGCTATGTTACACATCTGAATGCACAACGCCATCGACAGATGCCGCCAGGACACGGAGACCCACATGTCGAACACAATACCATACCCAACACACACAATCCACGGCTAACACCACAGCGAAATGTACCCGACACCACACATAGCGGATGCAGTCACACAAACATGATACAATACATACCATCCTCACGAAGGTATTGCAAATAACCAACGGCCACACGAGGAAAGAACCATGGCCTAGTGCCGACGCGTAACGAACGAAAGGAGGGGGATCACCGGTGATATGCGCATAAGTACACACCGAGGAACAGCTATTGGCCTGATTAACCCACATGCCTCAGGTGACGACGAATATAAGGAAGACTCCCTGGATATTCAAACCGTATGTTCATACCGAACAAACACGAATACAGAAGGAGAAACAAGGAAATAGAGACGAACGCAGAACCAAAGGCCGGAAAGGTATGTCGAACCCACGACATGTACTGGTGTGTAACGCACGATACGTATGACGAATCTGTACAGTATGTGAACGGTGTGTGTGTAGGTAAAGATACCTGTCCATCAGGCAGAGAGAGGCGAAGGTTGGATATGTAATGCTAAAACGCGCAGCATACCAACGACTGTGGACAACGTGTGCACAGCAGTGGGACAACATGTACACACCCGGGATAACCCCAGGTTCGGCTTGCCACCTTTTCAAACGGCCAAAGTGGGAAATCTTCGGGACACACATCAGATGTTACAGGTGGACACATACCCATGGTCAGTACAAAGGTTAGAACTGTACTCTTTTGCATAAAGAAAAGTGTAGCCTTGTAGCAGTTACGTTGCTTATTGTGTGTCTTGTAACATTTAGGAATGTACATACATAAATAACTATGTTATGCAACTCTTACATAAAAATGGGATATAGTGATGTCCTACAATCTCAGGACATTTGCCATTTGTAATATATTTTGTCAGGACACAACTGCCCAAAGAGGGACTGTCCCTTGCAAAGTGGCACAGGTGGTAACCCTACCCCAGGTCTGCCATAGGGGTTGCAAACACAGAACAATGCCACCACCCACGCTGATGCTGGCAGTGGATATCCAACAATGAAGTGCCACAGCAGGGGATAGGACATGTATGTATAGTGTCACAGCACACATGTGCATGGGCATATACCGTCGATGTCATACGGAATGTGCGCACGACGCGTGCACGTATCCCACGCAGTAGGGGCGACTATGTCAATTATGTGTAATGCAAAGCTGTCATGATGGATATGTTCACAAATCATAGACAGGATCACAGGCATAGCATGCATGATGGAGGGATGGCCTAATGTTATGTACATACACAAGATATGTATGGCCTGCACATATGGGACAATGTAGTAGCAGAATAGGTACCCGAAATGGAGGGAACAGCAAGTAACCATGTCCAAACGTTCCATAGCAGGTGCAATGTGTGCCACAATGATGTCCAGCAGGGCCGTGTGTAAACACATGTGCAATGTACACAGTACTGACACCCCCCCCATGGTAGTGTCCACTGAACGGCAGAAGTGGATGTCAACTGTTATGTCTATACAGTACGTCCGCTGTGGTGGTACCATGGGTCTGTGTCACCCTACCAGCAAGGGAGCTATCACATGACTAGTGACACAGTGTGCTCCTGTGGGATGTGCACAGGACCTATGTCCCACAGCACGGTGTGTGTCCAGTCTGTGGATGTCACACAGACGCCCGGGCCGAGCAATGTGGCATGTGTGCACACATGCAGGACTGCTCCTCCCACCCTGCCCACTGCAAACGCCATGTAGGAGTACTACATGCATCAGTACTGTGGAGAACATGGCCCATGGCAGAGTAGATTACAACCCTGTGTTAGTGGCATGCAGGTGAGTACAGATGTGTTACATGACTGTCATTTGCATATGTCAACTGTCTGATCCGGGTAGAGATCACAGCATGACTATACTGAGACATGTAACGTTGTATCCATTGTGTAAGGTACACCACACATGTGTTATTGTAACACGGCCTGCGTGTACATGTGTGTATGGCACAGGTACAAGGGCACCCAAGGTATCAGCTAGACATACGGTCCAGAAATGCGTGGTCCTGCACATGTGTACCCACGCCATGGTGTAATATGGCAACCACAGCACCATGTGGGGCATGTGTGTGTACATCAACCATGTACAACGTGATATGCCTGTATAGGGACAGTATCCATGTGATACACACCGCATGACTGTCAGTATGCAAAGGTGATGTGTATGCACTATGTGTGACGTAACTGATGCAATGATATCTACATGATATATCTGCCACACTGACACCTGTATGGGTGTCAGCAACATGAGTAGGATGAGCTAGAATGCTGCCAGGTATGTAGAAGTGGTATATGTAGGCATGTACAGTACTGTGTGACAGCAGGTAGTGTACGTATGCAAATACTGAGCATGAGGGGCCACATGTCTGAGGACTGTGCAATGTCACACGTCCCTGACTTGTCGTAGTTAGCATGATATGCCTGCACCACTGTGTGAATTGTACAGAAGGCACATGGCGTAACATCCCGAGACATAGGGTACGATGTGATGCTGGATGTGTACATTGGCAATAGCATAAAGTGGAATGGTGCTGAAGGGCAAAGAGTGGATCATGTCTGATGTGATACCCTCTGTACCACCCCAACCACCCATGCAATAATATGACAGGTGGCCAGCATGGGATGTGGTGTGCTGTGGTGCACAGAAGCCCAACAAGGGTGCCAGTAAAGGCATGCAGGTAGTCAATGAGTGTGTGAAGCATGTATGTCAAGATGTGGCCCAGTGCCATACTGAATGGCCCAGTCATGGGTGTAGAGATGCAGCCCCATACGTGCAATGCAGTACCATCCATGTGTAGTGTGATAGATGTGGTAGTGTGGTGGTCAGGGTACACAACGTACATGAATGGGCTAGCAGTCACTGACGTGTGCTGCTGCAGAGACATGTAACAGCCAGGTTGGCGGGATACAACAACTATGGCGGTTTGAGGTGACATTGGGACTGTGTTCCCGGACATAACATGTGCATGGCAGTACTATGTATGTGTCCACAGGGTTAATACAATGTCCAGCCAAGGATTGGAACCCTGTAGTGAGTGAGAGTGTGTATTGTTGGTAGGTACCCCATTGGCAGGCACGATGCCAGCAACATCTGTGTTGGCAATGCCTGCATGACCGTGGTATGCCGCATTGAATGTGGATGTAGTCAAACAGCAGAGACATACCACCACACTGCGTGAGGGCCCACACTGCAATGTCTGGCAGTCATGTGTAGGTAGCTAGCTGTGGAGTATGTCATGCACCATGAGGACACACCATGACTGTCAAGTGACACACAACACACAGGTGAACATAACTACCGTGCAACAGCCTGCTCATGAGACCATACAGCACGTGTGCATGGAACAGGAATACCACTGTGGCGTCTGTGAAAAGGCCAGTACCACCATGTCTCAGTGTGGAATAGCATGCTCCCTACCAGTGTGTAAATGTAGCAGAAGTGCACTGTGATCAGTGTTGGCATAGGCACGTAGACTGTCCATCGTACGGGGTGCCATGCCATCAACTACCTCTGTCAGTGGATGTCAGTAATACCGGCTGTAGTGTGTATGTACCATGCATGCTGCTATGGTTGTGTGTTTAGGGTGTGGCTAGCAGGGATGAGAAGCATGGATGTTCAGCAAACAGAGGGGGGAGGTGTGTAGGCCTAGCACACAGACACATGGAGGTTTGGTGCATGCCGAGGGTAGTGTAGGTATGTTATGTGTCGTGTAATGTGTCACCCAGCTATGTGTACTGCATGGCCAAGCATGTGTGGGTACATGGGAGTCCATACTAGGGAAGGGCGTGTTGCTGGCAATACATAGCAGTAGCAACTGTCCTAGGTGCAATGTACAGTATGCCAACCTGACCGGCATGTAACCTGTGGTGTACAGTGTATTCACTGTCGCGTGTCACAATGTGCGCAGCGGTCACGAACATGGGTATCTGAACATGGATCACCTATGATGCAATGTGTCATGGGAATATACAGTATGTGTGTAAATCACGGTGTGGTGTGGGAACCACCCACCCGTGTGTGTTGCAGTCCACGTATGTGCCTGGGAGGTATGATCTGTGTACAATCTGGACTGGCAGGTGTGCCGTGTAGGGCATGGAGGCAGGTCCCAGGCACTGCAGATAAATGACATGTGTGCTGTACTGTGTGTGCAGTGCTAGTGTACAGCACAGTGGAGGGTGTAAGCATTGTCACACACCACTGCATGCTGTGCCTACCTGTGACAGCCCTGCCGGAGACAGACATGTGACACCGCTGCACAGGCAGCATAGCATGTGAAGATGTACATGTGGGCTGCACACCTTAGGCAGATGTCCACAGGTCATGTGTGCCACGGTAGTGTGGTTGAACACGACTATCAGACTGGACAAACACCACATGCCTGCATAACTACAGTATGACCATAGTCAACAGTCCCAGTGACAGAGTAGGCCAATGTACACTATCCCTGCATGCAGACCACTGGCTACTGGACACCTGGCTAGACAAACACCTGGAGGGTTAATTCACCATTGAGCCATCACATGTCCAAGTCCATGTGGGCCGTACAATGTCATCATAGGGTGGTCACAATAGCAGGTGGCAAGGCAGACACGGTGTACCAGGTGATGTGTCATGTGTGCATATGTCGACTAGCACACCCGTTCACATGTCTGCAACATACTGGTGCACGATGTATACTGTTACATGATGAATGGAACTGCACTGTCACCCACTACAGGGCCATCTGACACAGGTGTGTTGTGACTGGTGTAACCCATGTTTGCACAGGATACACACTGCTGTTGTAGGCAGCCATGCTGGTGGCCACCAGTGATATATGCAGTGGTCATACAGACATACCGTACACAGTGTTCATGCAGGAATGTCCATTGTGGTGGACGATGTGCTGCTATGTGAATGTAGGTGTTTGTTGTGAATGTCACACATCCAGAAGACACCATCTGGTGCAGTCATGGTTGTCAACACCAGTACACACAGCCACAGCAGTCAGAACCCAGTCCTGACAATGTGTGTCGGTCACCCCTGTACTGTGTGACATATGTGCACATGGCGGAACACCTCCCACTGTCATCTAAGCTGGCTACATGATGGCCGGAATGTGCTGTAGACATGTATAATGCTGGTAGCCCAATGAAGTACCTGGAATCAGACACAGTACGCTATGACAGCCATGTAAACCATGCACAACAATGACCGCCAACAGACACAAACAATGCAGACAGACATACTCCACAGGTAGTACCATGTGATGTAGGTAGGGGGGCATTGCTCGTGTACATGTCACAGTAGCTGTACACACACATGTCTTGCATAGCCGTCATGTAGGGGTAGCTGTGGTACATGACCACTGGACATGCCCATACAAATGACCATGTCCCACAGGAGATGTGTTAGGTGTGTACCACATGTGACGTGCAGACAACAAGCTGCGATGTGTATGGCTGCCGGTGTACCTGTGTGACATTGTCTGTGATGGGTGCAAAGGCACATAGTATCGTATTGCATGCACACAAGCCCCACATAGGTGCATAGCCTGAACATACAGTACAAGGAGTGTGTGGGATGATAGCAACCCACAGGTGTAGATGGGTACGGACGGCAGCCCACAACCACATGTGTGTGTACGGTGTTCACGTCCACGACACATGAGCATCTGAGAGGCTAGCGTCACAGCTGTACAGGGTCGCATGCATATATGTTCAGCAACATCCCTGTATGTCCCACCACTGGCCCGTGGACCGATGGACACCAACCAAATGTGCAGATATGAGATGTGCACAGCACATCACAGATGCCTACCGTAGAACAGGCCTACCGTGTAGACATGTGCACAGTAGGTCTGCGCCACCTGCAGTCAAACACGTTAGGTGCCAAACCACAGCAATAGTCCAGGCAATGCCACAGATGGACGTGCATGCCTCTGTGTATGTATGTCTGTGAATGCCTCCGGCATAGCAATATAGCTGTGTCACCGTTGTGAACAACAGTATGAATGGGTTGTATGTGTGAGGGTGTGTCATATGTGTATGGTCAGATCGACGATACCATCAGTGGGCCTGCTATGTGAACATCCCTGTCCCCATACATGGATACCTCTGCTGAGCCCAACACCACATTCACAGAGGGAGGGATGGCGGTGTGTAGTGCAGCAGCAGACATGTGGGTGGCAGCGGCCACTGGATGTACACATATGTGTTACCCACATCAGTGCAGGCAGCCATCCATGTGCATGGGATAGCGGTGTGTGTCCACATACAGCACTGTGTCGATCAATATCCCAGCACATAGCACCTGCCAGGGCCACAGTGTATGCATGGATGTGTGATACCTGCATGCACCAGACACACCCTCAACAAGCAGCGTACAGCATACCTCGCCTGAGGACAGTGCCCACACCATGGTGATAAACATGTTGAATGTCCATATTCACACAGCTATGACATATGCAATGGACAGCCACCCTGCCAATACCGTCAACCCCCAGGTGGATCACACCCAGCGCCATGTATGTGGCATACCCTGCCATATCATGCAGACCTGACCAGCAAGGCTGCATGAGCTATCACAGTCCTACATGGTGCAATGGACAAAAGGCACTCTCACTATCAACCATACACAGCAGTAATGTGGCGGTGATGCACCCTGTGGTGTTACAGCTGCTGTGTGATGCTCTGGACAATGTGTGTGTGTACATGCTATGCATGGCCTGTCCTGCTAATGTGTCATGGTTACACATTGCCCTATGTCTATCACATGTGCAACACAGGTGAGCTGTGGCAAGTTGTCCAACACCCGTACAGTGCTGTGTGGATGTACATGGCACAACACATGCATGTGCAGGTGTCCATGTGTACAGTGCCACTGCTGACGTTCACAATGGCTACAGACGTGATGTGTACTGACATATACACAGCGTCCAGGTGAGCAGTAGCACCGACGTCTCATGGGGACCTATGCCAAGTGATATGGACACAGGTGCAGCCAGCTACACATGTCCACAGCAGGCGAACATCTACATGGTGCGTGTACAGTGTGGTGGGGTGGCACACAGATATGATGTGACACCCACTGCTCAATGGTGTGAAGCCAACTCATCGGCTGTGTCACTGCCACGATGCCTTTCACAGATTACTGTGCAGATGTCGTACATGTCATAGCAATGTATTTCCAACAGTACGCCAGCACAGCAGTGTAAATGTGACCTGCCACCATCATCATGTCTTACAGATAATGCCACGTTCCCGGCTTCCCGCTTTCAGCCGACAGGAGGAGGAGGTGATCATCTCATACCTCCATACCAATCATGACACGTTATTCAGTCATGTGCCACAGCAGGCACAGGCACGACAGGAGATGTGGGAGGAGATGTGCAGGAGGGTGAACAGCCTGGGCGGACACAACCGCACTTATCAGCAGATCCGCAGGCACTGCACAGACCTGATCCGGCATGCGAGACAGCGTGCCGCTGCAATCGCCAGACAACAACGTGGGACAGGTGGTGGGCCACCGACCCAGCCCCCACTCACAGCCACGGAGGAGCTCCTGGCCAGTCTGGGGACACCCACGGAACATCATGCAGAAACACATGCGTCCATCGTGGAGGTGGGTGTCTCCCGAACTATGAGCTTGGAGCTGCCTGGTAAGTCAGTGTTGCATGTTTGTATGATAAGCGACGTGGGGGTGGGTGTCTTAGTACAACACATAATATAGCAATACATGCCAGGTATATGGACACACATGATGCATACTACAGTATGCTATGTTGTGTTAGCAGACGTGCATAGCACATGCTAACTCACAGATGCATGATGTGACATGCACAGTGCTGACAGTGGCGATAGTAATGGATAATGTGTATACCTTTGTGTCATCCCTTTACAGGTACGTCTGGCGTGTCGCAAGGACAAGGGTCTGTTGCAGGTAAGTCTGTTGCTAGTCAAAGGCATGTTCTGCTGTATAGATATTCCCCATGTGTCTAGGCATGACATGCTCACCTGTGTGTGCCCCAGTCACGGTATACAGCTCGCACCACCCGACACACACACCACCCATGTACAGTAGATACACCCGTTAGCGTAGAGTCGTATGACACCTCACAACCTATTGGTGTGTTACGTGCATTCAGCTATGCATACAATGGTGTAGGTGTTACACAATGGCTGCATGTGTAGTATGCAGTGGTATGCCAGTGCAGTATGCACACAGTACCACATAGTGAGCTGTGGTCTGGCCAGAGCACAGGTGTTACCAATGTGACCCATGCCCCTGCATCGGGTGCACACGTTGTGACATGGCACATGCCATGTCCCATGCACGTGGATGTCTGGCTGCAGCATTGTCACACCATGACATGACCTATGCACAACATAGCAGACTTCCACACTGTCAGCATATCCGTAGAGAATGTGACACCTCACACTAGTATGGTTGTATGTCACATGGGCCACCACAGGGCCGTGTGCACGATGTCTACCACACACAATTGTCAATGACTCAGACAGACAAGGCCATGGTTTATACCTACAGGCATGTTGCCACACAGCACATCCACAGTGGGTACTCACCGTTGCACCCTGTACACACATAGTGGGTTCATCACTGTAGTGGACCCCCTGGACATCCGATGTAGTACACCAGTGACATGGAATGCCTCTCCACAGCTACTACAGCTGCCTCCAATGTCCACCATATACGTGCTGCCGAGCAGCTGAACTGACTCACAGACATGGCAATGTAATGCGTCCAGGTCACGCATCGCACAGACACATAGCTGTGTCCTGCTACTGTGCAGTGGCACAGAGCCCGCACTACACACCGTACAGATATGCACACAGCTCACAGCAAACGTACCTGCACAGACATCACTGTTACCCATACATTGTATCTGTAGACTGTACACATAACACTGCACCGTGACAGCCATTGTGATGTGGTGCATGCGGTGGGTCACCATCGTCACATGTCCACATGATACCGCACATGTTTGCGGTGTACATTACATAGTGTCGGCAGCCATGTGTACTCTCAACTCGGCCGCGGCCACACGGTGTATCACGCTGATGCATGCAAACTACCATGAATGTGTGTACTGCATGCCTACTAAATGACACCCGCCTGTTGTACTGTCCCCACCAGGGCAGTGTACATACTGCCACTATGAATGTCTGGTCTGCATTCACTGGTCTGTGTTGTGTGAATGCTGCATGCCACCTGCATTATCACATGCATGCTGTGTGTGTGTGTGTGTGTGTGTGTGTGTGTGTGTGTGTGTGTGTGTGTGTGTGTGTGTGTGTGTCTGTATTGTAACCGATGGTATGTCTTTGTATTGACAGGTGCTGTAGGTGAGTTCCCCTCCTGCGGTCAATCTGATGCTGGTGTCCCCACAGATACTAGTGGTGATGACCATGTGCATGAGGCACAGGCAGGGTCATCACAGGCAGACACTGTGCCACTGGAGAACATCACACATACGTCCCTTTCAACCCCGCACACGGTTCAGATGCCGACATACCCCGACACTGTTGCCCATAGATGACGGTCAGTCAGCGTCTCTTGTCCCCGAGCAGGAATGTGTGGTGGCTGCAGAAGGTGTGAGTACACACGATGTTGCCAGTGTAAGGACTGGTGCAGTGCCACGCAGGCATGTGGCAGGTGCTGCTCGTAGGGGGAGCACCGCTAGACATACACCTGCCGTACAGGGTGCAGCAGCTGGTATAACCAGACGCATGTTCCAGACTGTAATGGCGGCGCAGGCACGTGCCGAACGGCAGAACCAGGAAGGGCAGAGGCTGCAGAGGTCCGCAATCCGTACCTTGAATGACAGCATCCAGGCATTGGCGAATGCACAACAGCATCTTGCCGATGTTCTGGATAGGAGATTGGGTGACATGGCTGGTATCCTCGACCGAGGCATGGCCATCCTTGAGCGTGCGCAGTCCGTGCAGGAACACCAGGTAGGGGTGAGGCATAGGGCACGTGGGCGTGGGCCAGCAACACCACCTGGTGCAGGTCAGCGTGTGCGTGCCACCCCCCATGCCCACCCAGACAGTGCTGGTAGCAGCAGCAGTGCACCTGCTACTACACCATCCACACCAGGACAGAGCAGGCCACGTGGACGTGGCCCTGGACGGCCCCGTCGTGGGCACGTTTCCAGCGGACATGTGACATCGGAGAGTGGACAGTCCGTACCTCCACCCGGTCGTGCCCGTGCGACCCCAGGCAGGCGCGGGTCACGTCTCCACCGGCAGACACAGTGAGCCGTAACACCTGCACTGTACAGTCTGGGGCTGCCAAGCATACCCCGTGTAGGCATCACAGATGACTGAACTGTGTACACACAAACCCACACACAGCAGACACAACTGTAGGGCTCCACCACACCCACATGCAATCTACACAGTCATGCCCACTCAATGCACAGGCCCTTACACACACACATGATGTCATCCATTGGTACAGCCCATGCCTGTGGCACACATATCACCCTGTGCATATGATGAAGTCTCTACCGCATAACTGTGAGCTACACCATCAATGCACGGTTAAGCTAACATATTCTGATGCACAGGGTGGACAAGATAGTGAGAGGTGTATGTCATACCTGTGACCGCATAGTACGTGATGTGTATGTTGTGGTGTGTGTGTATGGCTGGTGACAGGTGTGCATGTGATGTGGGTTGTGCACGGACATCATGCAGCAGACATACCATGCAGGACAGGTGCAGCATTCATTGATATGTGTACACAGTATGTGTGGTGGTTACATGTGTAGCACCATGTCGGTGCAGTTAACCCGTATGATACTGATGGTGCACTTGCACGTGCCTACTGGGAGCACTGTAATTAGTTCCCCACGTGTAGTCATGGGGTACCCACAGGCATGTCTGGCAACATCAGCATAGCACAGTTACCCGCATCCGGCATGGACCCCTACATAGCTACATAGGCGCACATGAATGTAACAGGATATGTGCCCTACGACATGTGTGCACCTAGCATGACTGTGTGTGGCATCTAACACCCCCAGGATGGGGATGCCATATCCATCAGTCCCCAGTCCCTGGTCTAGCAGTGACACACAGATGTTGCCTGGCGCATAACTATCGTCACACATCCACACGTCATTAGCAGTCCTGGACGAAGGCAGTCAGGGCCTTTCCTTCACATGGCCTGGCACTCCTCCCCGTGTTGTAGGGGGTGTCTGGCCGTTAACCCTGTTCCCCCAGCACGTCACACTCATCTTTGTGTTGAGGTGTTTGACAGTCGCTTCTGTGCCCGTGTTTGCATGGAGCCTGGGAGGTGGAATGTGCACATGTCACCCAGGTCAGACACGGCCGTGTATGCCAGGCACAGATCACCACGGAGCAGATGTGCTGTGAAGATTTACAGCCGGTGTCCCCTTGTCCGTGCAGCTTGTGACACATGTCCTAGCACCGTCATCCCCGTCTTGTGGAACGTTTGCGGTCCTTCCGAGTGCTGCAGGCGTCAGGATAGCTACAGGCCACATGTGCCATTGTACGCGGTCATTGCTCTGGTGTGTGATGTGTACAGGGGTACAATGAACACCCCTGATGTGGTTGCGATTCCATCCGGACCAGGAGGCCACAATGGAATGTCTTCACACCCACATTGCCATTGTGTGTGTTGACAGAGGTTGCCGACAGGTGTGGTAGCCATTTCCCTGAACATGTCCACCATCTTTAATGGCGTACCACCTACATGTGACATTGGGACGAACATGTCCTTCACACTGGGTAGTGCTGCACCTTCTCTGGCATTTAGTAGCAGGCCATGGCTCAGGCACCAGTCATCCATGTCTATGACGCCCTAGGTGGATGTCCGTGTAACGTGGGGTGTTGGGTATGTTGGCCGGTGTGTAGTCATCTGCACACCTTGTCTGCTACAATCCCCCTATGATTGCATGCACATTGGAAGGTTGGATGCCATATGGCAGGGGGCCCAGGAGTGAGCCCTGTGGGCCTCCATTGGGTCCAGATAAGAGTGTGACAAGGCACCTTGAGCACCAACCCTGTGTGGTGTGGCCTCCAACCTGTCTGAGAAGCATCGGGTGACATATGTCCCCACATGTATGCTGGCGAGCCTTTCCATGGGTCCCATGTGTAGTGTGCTCTGAACGCTCACACCAGGTCATGGTACTGTGTGCAAACCCACGTATCCCCATCAATGGCCTTGGTGACCACTCCAGACAGGACGAGCAGGTTTGGGAGGCAGGATCCGCCCTTGACTATGTAGTTGTGGGTATGTTCCAGTATTGGCTGTACACCACTATCTGTAACCATGGCCACCTGTATGGACCTCCACACAGCTTTGTAGACAAGGCTTGTCAAGCGTATAGGGTGTGGCTGCCGACAGTCCATAAGAGCACTACCCTGGCATAGTGGGACCACAGATGCCATATGGCATCCATTGGGGACATAGCCCATAGTAAGGCTAACATGACACAGTGGCCGCATGTGTGGGCTGAGGGCCTCAATGAGGATGGGTAGCACACAGCCAGGGACACTATCGGTGCCCATTGCTGACGTGTCAACCGCCATAGAGATATGGGATCACCCCAGGCCATATGAGATGTCTGGGAGGATACACTCTGGTGGGATGGATATGTTCCCTCTTGGGGGGGGGGTGTATGCATGGAACATGTCCGCTGGTTTGCAGACAATGTCTGTGGGTGCAGTGACTGTTGTACCATTCTGGACCATTTCCAGCCAAGTTTGTGTGCCCCCAACCATGTCCTTACCTCAGTTAGGGAAGGCCCTATGGTCGTCTCATGTACCCTCTGCAGTACCACTCCCACAAGCGGCCGTGGATGATGGTATGTGGGGCCGTATGGTGACGCCGGTATGACTGGGTGATGGCTTCCGTGGTACTGTCATTGCTCCCCCCCGCAGTAAAACCTTTTTAACCCCCGATTTGGGGGGGAAAAAAGGTTTTGGGGGCCCCGGTGGGGCTTTTGGGGCCCCCAAAACACCCCCCATTTTTTGGCTTTTCCTTTTGGTTTTTTTGGGGCAAGGGGGTTTCCCTTTGGGGGTGTCCCTCCCATGTTTTTGGGGCCTGGGGGGTTTTTGGCATGGGGATTT